>NC_056734.1:494535816-494775816 GCF_019279795.1 Protopterus annectens
TATATCTCTCTTGATCTTGACTCAGCCAGCTTAAAGTGTCCCATTCATTTTTATTTATGTGCAAAGACTTTGCTACATCTCATACTTTAGCCACTCTATATGGGTTTTACTATACCCTTTTAGCTTGCCCGTTAACCATTCAGTCAGATAGTTATTTATTTAGCAGCTAGGTATGCACACCCATCTGCTTCATTACAAAACTGTATAACTATAAATAACAGTAATTATAGCAGGAGAATGTAGTACAAAGAAAGGGGAATGAGACCACATTATATCAGTTTAGTGCATTAAATGCATTAAAATAGTCATTACAGCAAGGTACTATTCCAGGTCATGTATATATACAGTAGAACTACCAAAAATAGCTAGTAATATATTTAAAGTGTAAGCACCAATAACTGATGAAGGCAAGAGCATCTACCACACAAGTGACAAAAAATAAGCAGGGCTGTAACTAAGGTAAGGAGTAGGGGGGAGCAAGTGGTTAGGAGGCACAATCAGCCACGGATTCTTAAATAGCTGCAGGCCTCCTGTACTTCTGCCTGTGGAGGCAATATGAGTGTCAAAAGGCATAGCTTGAGTGAATGTCCAGCAACACCCAATAAACATCCATGGTGGATATTCTTAGCCTCAAAAATAGTGGCATTGTCAGACACTGGCATTAGGATTACCTCCATGGTATCAGGCATGCATGCATGGACGTACGCATGCACATGCATGCACACACACACACACACACACACACACACACACACACACACACACACACACACACACACACACACACACACACACACACACACACACACACACACACACACACACACATGCACACGAGCACACACACACACACACACAACCATTGCATTGTTGCCACCTGTGTGAACACTGGCTCTAGGTGATGGTCACTCTTGATGTGATAGCCCGACCCCATGTAAAAAACAATGCTGTTTAGTGCTAAATGTATCAGTGAAAACCCTCCATAAATTCCAGCTCAGCCCCTCCTCTAAATGACCAACTGCATGGATCTGATACTGAGGAATGCACTCTGCGTGCACATTGCATGCAGAACATGCATGCTCAAACTGTTAGGCAAGTATTTCCATTTTTGTAGGTTGTTCACCTAAATCAAACAGGCTGTGAACCATCAAACATTCCAGACGTAGATGAACAATTTAGCACATCTAAGATCTTTGGTATGGTCCGTTAGCACATTACTATGATGTGTGTTTTTGAAGTGTGTCAGGTTGATTCTGTGCAATATTAGTCTTTTCTCTGTGTGAAAATATGTCTTCTTTTTAACCAGGAAAGCAACTTGTTTTCATCATCTCCACTGAGAAATACAGTATCTTCCTTCCAGGATGCTTTTCCTGCAGTACCATCTAATAGTACAAAGGCTGCAGCTTATCAGATGAAAGTCTGACAACGTGTCACAGTGCTTTACCATCATGCACTGCATTTAGACCTGTCAAGGATATGGTGGTGAGAAAAGTGTCAATTGCTGCAGTTTGTACACCAGCAACACTTTAAGATATAACGTCAGACAAAAAGTACACCCATGGCATCCTATCCTGATAACACGTAAGACCAATAAGTATTCCACCTGCTGCTACATTTGCAGTTCGCATCCCATGATAATTAGCTAGATCTTGAAAGTTATGTGATTTACATGCTGTCTTCATGTTGTCCTTAGCATCCTCTATCTTCCTCATCTATCTTTTCAATCAACATCCCTCTGCCTAAAATCAAACTTCCTCCACCTCACTCTCTAGCATCTAAAACCAAGACTAAGTATTTGACTTACAACCCATTTAATTTCAAACTTTAGCAACTTCATGTAGCCCTGCTTCTATCAGGAGACATACATCCAAATCCTGGGCTCATCCATCACCCCACCATGCATAACTCTACCTCTCCCAACTTAATAAATTCATCCTATCCAAACAAACATATTTCCTTTTACTCTATGAATGCCTATAGTATTCTAAACAAATTTAGTGAAATCCATGCCTAGATAGCCTTCCACACCCCTGATGTCATCACCCTAACAGAAACGTGGCTAAAACCCCAAACCTCTGATAAAGACATTCTCCCCCCGGTTATAATATACTCCGCATAGATTGCCAAAACAAAAAAGGGGGTGGCGTTGCCATCCTCTACTCCAACCACTTCACCTTTACAAGTATTATGAAACCTATCCCATCCTTTTCTCCTGCTGAACTACTTACAGCTAACCTTAAAATAAATGACCACACCACTATCACAGTAGCAGCCATCTATATTCCTCCAGGAGACAACATTCCTCTGCTCGAAAATATTCTTTCATACTTTTCACAACACATCCCCAATGAAACTATCCTCCTTGGGGATGTCAACATTAACAGGTTAACTCTCAGCAATCCAAACTCTAATACTCATATTAATTTATATGGTTTTACACAGCTAATCTCCCAACCTACCCATACAAACAACTCTCACACATCTAGTACTCTTATTGACTGGGTATTTGTATCTAATCCTTCCAAATATCATAACCCTGAAGCCCTACCAAACACCCTGAGCAATCACTGTCCCATAAAAGTGCTTAGTTTCACTCCCCACTTCTCAAAACCTCCTAAATTTATCACTTGTCATAAACTCTCTAACTTCCATCCAGAAACTTTAATGCTCTCCTCTCTAAAGTAAACTGGAAATTCCTTACCCAACTCCCACTAGAAGAAGCAGTCCTAGCTTTCAACTCCATCTTCCTTAGCATCTTAGACTCACTTGCTCCCCCCTCGCAAAGTCCGAATTAAGTCCACCATATCTCTGTGGCTTTCAAAAGCCACTCGTACCCTTATGATAACTAGAGACAAACTATGGAAAAAATGGTCACAAACTAAGCTTTCTGCAGACTTTTTTTCAAAAATATAAAGAACTCAGAAATCTGACAAAAAAACACATAAACAAAGATAAAAAGGACTTCTATAACAAACCACCCACAGCCCTAAAATCTAATCCTAAAAAATTATGTAACTCTATTAAACAAATATTACATCCCGGTAATCTCAGCTCCCCCAATCCATGCCCAGACAAGACATCTGAAGAAACTGCCACTATCTTCAATACCTATTTTATCGATTCAATATCGATTCAATATCTAAGCTACTGAACCCTAACCCAAACTCCTCTACTACTAACATCTCTAACTTTTCTGAACCTACTCCTAATACTATCTCCTCAAATACCTTCTCCCTCAAACCTGTACCTACTAGCTACATCAAAACTCTACTCAATAAATTAAAACCAAGTTCAGCATCAGCTGACAAAATTCCTTCCACTTTTCTTCTACTAGCAGCTGACTCTCTTGCTCTCCCTGTATCTATCCTAATTAATCGCTCTATCTCTGAATCTAAAGTCCCTTCCATCTGGAAACAATGCTACACTCTACCTATACACAAAGGAGGTAACTCCTCTGAAATCTCCAACTTTAGACCTATCGCTATCCTCTCCCCTCTCTCTAAAGTACTAGAAAAATGTATTCATAAACAAGTTATGCAGTATCTAATAAAGGAAAATCTGCTTACACCCACTCAGCATGGTTTCAGACCCAAACATAGCACCACTACAGCTCTATTATCCTTCCTCAACACAGTCTTTATAGCCATTGACGACCATAAACTTATTTCATGCCTATTCTTGGACCTCTCAAAAGCTTTCGAAACTGTCTCACACTCTCTTTTGCTGCATAAACTGCATAACCTTAACTTCTCCTCTGATACTGTTGCATGGTTCTCCAGCTACCTCACTGATAGATCTCAATCATTGAGATGGCACTCTGCACTCTCCCCTCCTCTCCCTGTCAAAATGGGTATACCTCAAGGGTTTATCCTAGGGCCTATGCTTTTTAATATCTTCACTAATCAGCTCTATACCTCCTGTCCTCAGTCATCTTTAGTGCAATATGCAGATGACTCTACAGTCATCACCACAGCCAACTCTCCCTCTAAGCTCTTCTCAGCTACTCAGGCATCTTTTACCTTAGTTCAAACATGGCTCTCCAGCAACCAGCTCATCCTTAACCCTAAAAAAACAAAGCTGTTACTCTTCCTACCTAAAAAGTACAACAATATTAAACCCTCCT
This sequence comes from Protopterus annectens, assembly GCF_019279795.1. Classification (NCBI taxonomy): domain Eukaryota; kingdom Metazoa; phylum Chordata; order Ceratodontiformes; family Protopteridae; genus Protopterus; species Protopterus annectens. Next base: position 494,539,940 of record NC_056734.1, read on the forward strand.
TCTCCATACAGTCCCTTAATAACACCCCCATTCAGGTAGAATCCAGCAATAAGCTCTTAGATGTAACCATCGATGATCACCTTAAATTTGACTTGCATGTTAATAATTGTATCAAAAAGACACATTCAAAACTAGGGCTCCTTTACCGTAACAAGAAATTCCTTACCTCTGAAGCCAAGATTACTCTCTCTCTCTTATCTACCTTCTACCCAGTCTAATGTACAATTCTCAAATTCTCACAAATCTTAACTCAGCACTCCTGACCAAACTTGAATCTACTTACAACAAGGTAGCTAGATTTGCTGCCCAACAAACCTACAGATCCCATCACTGTCTCTCTCTAAAACACCTAAACTGGCTTGAATTACCCCAACAGCTTCTCTCTCAGCTCCAGATCATCCATTGTATCCTATACAAGCCTTCCCACTGCCCAGCACTATCTCCTCTCATCTCCCATTATTCTCCCTCCAGACCTCTCCGAAGCTCTAACCAAGACCTACTACAAATCTACAAACCCAAGTCTAAATTTGGACGCAACATGTACAGCTATCACCCCACTATTTCCTGGAATAGGCTCCCACTAGAAATCAGGACCCTTACACATCCTAAACAATTTAAGACAGCCACCAAAGAGCACTTTAAAAGTCACTGGTCCTGCCACTGCACTCTCCCTCCTTAAACATCCTCTACTTCTCATACCTTAATCTATTTTCTGCCCTTAACTCAGTCTTCTCACTAGCTCTCTCTAATCTTCCTTGACTACTCTTTCTACTGTCTTCTAAAATCTATTAAGCAAATTGCCTCAGAGAAACATTCTATTGTAATTGTCTTGCCTTCATGCAACTACATCATGATAAAACTGTTTTTTTAACCACTTACCCCAAAAACTATACTCATCTTAATGATATATTTCTTTTATACATCTTGAAATAGTTATGCTATACTCCTGATTATTGATACTGTATAACATTATTTTGCTACTTAATGCCTTATAATAATCCTGTAACATTGCTGTTTAATGCTAATTTATAATGAAAATTGTATAATATGTTGGAGCTTTTCTCCCCGGGCCTCTGCTGAAAAAGGGTTGTTCAGCTTAGTCGGACAATCCCGGTCAATAAATATAAAATAAATAAATAAAATAAAAAATAAACATGAATCAGTCAACAGACAAAAATGTAATGTTCTGTCCTACAATTTAGTCATCACCCTGGAAAATTGTCAGTAGTTTGCAAATCTGAAATGCAGCATCAGTTTAACAGCTGCCTGCAGCAGCTTGATTTAATCAATGGTAGAGCTGGCTGAGCTCAACAGTCTCAGAGTTAACCCCTCATTTAGCCCCTTCAAAGACTTTGACAATGAAATCAAATTCTTAGTTAGAAGGCAGTGACCGGGGTTAATGTTTAGACCCCTTTCCCAATGCCATGTAGCAATACTCACTGTTAAATTAGTTACTGCAGCTAGAACATGTATTGTATCACATACCATGCAATATTCCACATAGAAGGAACTTCTGAATTACTGTATATGGTACAAAGGTATCCATTGTGTACACTAATTTCCACTGCAATACTTTGATTTTTAAAGAATAAATATAAACATTACAGACTCTGCAAACATGAGAAAACAAATCATGAATATTAGAACACTGACTGATGATGTATTTCACCACTGGGTTAAAAATCTGCTCCATGTGTCTGTTCCCTCTAGCCATAAGGCTTTTTTCAATTTCAGCAGCATTCCACAAGCCACTTACAAATATATTCAGTATGCTTGTTTTTCTCAGATTGAAAAAATGCATGATCTGGCTTAGTGACAAACCTTGGCAGATTACTACTGGATATCACATAAACATATACAATTTCAACTTCCACATCACAGGTGTTTATGACAGAATCTTTGAGTGAAGTCAGGGTAACCCTTTGACAGCTATTCTATGTGGATGGGAGTTTTCTTGCCATACTCCCAGCATTGAAGGTTTTTAGCCCTTATAATTACCCCAAGTTACCCACTCTCACACATATGGGCAGTCATTCCCATCCCTTGAGCATTTCACTTAAAAGTATTCATGTTTTAGAAATGAAAGCTTGGAATATTAGTATGGGTCCCATTCCATTCCATGTGCTGTTTGTAAAGTCCGAATGATATTAGTAACAATAGATGATGCAGTATTAACAGCTACAGATAATGAGGACAAAAACAGGGGAAGGACATAGAAAAGGCAGAAAAATGACCAGTAATGGTCAGATGCTTTTCAGTCTGCACAGATGCCCACATAGTTTTAGTGATACTGATGTTTCAAGATTTATTTGGCTTATATAGTTTTGTTTTCATTTATTTAGTCAGGCCCATTTCATCTGTACGTTTGTGATTTGGTTAAAGGATGGCACAGTGACAGCATCATGTCCATCACTGATGTCACTATCCATCACTAATATGCCCCTGACACCCCCTATAAATGACCGCCCAGACTCATACTATTTTTAATATCTGTTATACAAGCTAATATGACAAATAAGGCTAGGTCCCAAAACAATTGACATATGCAGCAAGTTGCTGGCCTACACTTACAAGTGTTGAAAAATATAAGCAATCCCAAGACAAGGAAGACAGGCTTTCTTATACTACGTATACAAATGAGGACAGCTGCAAGTCTTCATGGGTATTCCCATTCATACTCTCAATTTCATAAGAATTAGAGTAGTCAGTGTTCTGAACTTCAAAGCAACTATAAACTGCAGCAGCATGCCTATTAAGTCAGGTGTGCATTCTTAGAAGCCTCAGTGAATGTAATGAAGCAGATATCCCACAATGGAGTGCTGTGAACTGCACATATGACAGGTTCGTAAGGTAAGTACTAGGCTATCTGCCCTTGTGGGCCATTTTAAGTTTAGGCAATTTCTCAAAGGTGAGAATCAAACCTTGTACTTTGTTTCTGCAAGGTAGACATCTTAAATATTATACCAATCCATCAACCTCTTGCTAGAACCGAAAGTGACCTGTTTTCACTGGGTCTGACCCGTTTCTTCAGTTTTATCTTCTTTAAAATCTAAGACAACAGTTTTTTTTTTTTTTTTTTTTGCATGGATTTCAGTGTATATTGCTAACTGGGCACAACTTAGTTTATCAGCATTTGGGAGAAATCTTGAAACATTGCTAGTGATTGTCTTATGGCAGTGGGTAATTCATTGTTGGTCTTGGAGTTCAAATTACTGCTGACCTAGTAGCAAGCAATTTTCTGTCTGTTTCATCTTCTCTTTTTGTACACATTGCACTTTTAACCGTAATAAGGCCTGATGGTACGAACACCAACTGGAAGCAGTAGAAGGCCCCTAAGTTTAAGGTGTATAGTAAAAAATATATTGGAAGAGTAGAAAAGTTTTCTGAAGCTAATTCTATTTGAAAAAGCCTAATAGCAAGCTAATTGTTTAATAAAGCAAAGTGGGGCATTTAGCTTTCTCCGAGAGAGAGGAGATCTGCATCGGTATATGTGGCAGCAAATGAGATCTGAGGTAAGTCAGGACACTAAGTCATTATGGGAGGAAAAGTCTTAAAGGAGCACGAGACTGGAGCACTAATATTGCCAGGCTGGATCCAACAAGCAGCTTGAGGATCCATGGGTCGGATCGGATGAACTGAATGAATAAGATTACATGGCATATGACCTCAGAAATTATGATACCAACATATTTTCAGGCTAGACTCACATCAGTTTGGCTTTTTCATATGGAGATCCTGCCTACTCAATGTAGTTAGTTTCTTCAAGAAAGTCACACAGGCAGTTGACAACAATCATTCTATTCAATCAACTCATGTGTTTGGCCAGATCCAAATAAGCTGTTCACACAACTTATTTGGATCTCTCCAAAGCATTCAACATTACAGCCCATGCTTGCATTGTTAATTAGCTAAGTGCCTTACAAGTGGATCCATATGTGCTTGATGTGGACAGCCAACTGACTGAAAGATACTGACTACACAGTTATGGTGACAGCTGCCTCCTTGCAAAGTATGAAGGTAAGTAGTTATGCTCCCCAAGGCTCAGTACCGGGACCCCTCTTTTTTTATATCTGCTTCTTTGGTTTCCATACTGGAAAACAGAACCTTTGATTAGGTACGTTTGTAGCCGATTATATATATGGGGATTACTGTCAAATCTCCCTATTACACCCATGCATTAGAGCAGGAACTAACCCTTGTAAATACATGGTGAATAAAGAGCTTAAGTTATCGTCTCTCTCTGTATGCAGCCCTAATTAGACCAATTATTGAGACCACCACCCCCTTTGGGATGTACCTTACTAAACATATTAAGCAAATGAAAAGGTCCCAGAGATTCATAACCATGAAGATTGCTGGCCTAAAGTTCCTCACTCCTAGGAAAGGCTTATAGGCCCTTCCTTGGTGATTTAGGACTTGCATTCTGTCCCATTAGAATCTCCATCCCCTTTGATCTCCTTTATCTTCCCAAGTCAGATAGCTCCACACCTACCACATCTAGGGACTTAAGTATCTGCCAACACATAACTAAAACATGGTGGAGACAAAGAGAAGTGTATTACTAAACACATACTCCACACCTCTGGAACAGATGTCTCCTGCAAGTTAAACAAAGTGACACCCCAGCATCCTTCCAATTAAATCTGCACAATTGTCTTGAGTACCCATAAATTTACTCTGGGATTGAGCTGCTCAGTCCTTCTTCAGAAGTGGGTAACAGTATGAGAGTGTGTATTAATGGCATGTAAAAGGGTTTGTGATGCAATTATCTTGTATTTCCAATGATTCTATGATGGTACAGCATGAGAGGCCATAGCCATAGACCCTTGTTTGGACTGATACACTATAAAGTGTGGCTGTTAGTGGGGTATTCCTGTAAAGGGTGGATATGACAACAGTAACTTGGTTGTCAGTGGGCAAAAAATATGGAATTTATTTTCTATATTACACCTCTCATCTGCACCCTGCATTCATATCAAGGAGTCTATCGAAGTAGAACTGGAATGTACTCTGCAATAAGTCATGCACTGTAGAAGGAACAGAGATACTATATGCAAAATGTCTATACTGCCCAAAGGAGCTGTGAGCTGTGAACATCATAAAACCTATACTGTGAATATGAAACACAGCTCTCCTCTGCCCCACAGGAGCTAGAAGCAAAGAACCGTTCATATTTATGTTTTGTAAACTGTATTCATCATATATTACGTCACTCAATGCTCCATCATTGCAAAATTATGGCTTGTTTTTTGGCAGTGAGTTGGTATAAAACCTCTATTATTTTTGTTCCTGCATTCGTAGTTATACATACACAGGTGTCCTATGGGGTACAGCACTTTTGAAAGCTTCATTCAAGATGTTAACATGCTTACTAACATTATGATTAAACAGCCTTCAAAGCAAGAAGCAATGTGGATGATTTGAGTCATAAATACAATAATAAAACAGAAACAGACTGGTATGCTTTTATGTTATACAATTCGGACTCATAGTTCTAGTAATACGTATATGTGCCAGTGTGTTTGTTCCATCCCCATACATTTATATAATATGTCCTGGTTCACAATGCCTGACAAAACACACTGCATCTCTAGTATCCTAATACCCCATGAACACATACACATACACGCACAAAATGAGTGCATTACACATTCACAGTTCAGCACACTATTGTTATTCTTTTAGACCCTTTCCACAAATGTGAAGCACGGTGTCATATTCCCAAAGTAATGTTTACAGTCCAACTTGAAAGGGCAGTTTAATTCAGTCACATAAATTGCTACTGCACCACATTACCTCCTCTTTATATACGGAAGCCATGTGGGGCAGCATGCTTTTTGCAATGCAATGCTGAGCCTCCATCTTCTGGTATATCTTGCATGCAGGGTGTAGCTGAGCTGAAAGAAACAGGACAGTGATTACAATGGGGCAGAATGCCTTGCGTGCAGGGTGTAGCTGGGAGAAACAGATCAGGACAGTGCTTACAACGGGGGCAGAATGGCTCGACATTTCTGACACATTCCTTTTGAAATTAATATCCACAGTCTTGAGCCTCCTCATCGCATACGTTTCCAAATTACTGCTGTTTTAGCACCAGGGTTTAAAAAATAAACAGTCTCAAGTGGAAAGCAGAAAAGTTGCAACATTTAATTCTAAATTAATCTTTCTAGAAAGCAAAACCTGCAAAATGTAAATGTAATAAAGAAAGAAAGAAAAAAAGACATACACTGAAAAGGTAATAATTTTGTTAAAAAAGTTTTAAGAAACAATGATTGCAATACTCCAGATGCTTAGAAAATAAGAAAACTGAGACATTTTATTCAGAACAGGGCACTAATTAGATACAACTTGCTTTAAATATGTCTGAAATTCAAGAACCACAAATAGTCATAGTGATTCCATTAATAATAATTTCATTGTGATGCATTCTTCTGTGCAGACAAAAAGGGTGTAGAAAAAGAATGAAATAAGCTTCATCTGAAGACATTAAAATGAACAGAAATCAAATTCAGATGATGTAAAGAATTAGTGTGAGGTGACTTGCAGACAGTATTCCATTTATTAGTCATTTAAAAGGAGCCAGAAATTCATTCAGTTGATTCCCATAAACAGCTAATAGATACTTTTGCCTGCTGTGAAAGTAAATGAGCTGAAAAGAAAAGTTCGTAATGGTAAAATAAATAATGACAATTTTAGAAATTTGAGCTGAGGGTCTGCTTTAAAAACATAGTTTACAGTTATTTTTGTAAGGCAATATAAGCAAATTTTAAATGGCAACCAGAAGAATTCATCGATAGTGCTGACATCTATGAAATAAATGGGCGATTATAAACATTCCTGGTTCCACAGATTAGTGGCAACTCATATTTTAATAGTCATTAAGAAGCTTGTATTGTAAATTAACTAAACAAGGCTAGTGAAAGTTTGAGTACCATTAACGATCAACGGCTTCAAATCCATATTGGAAGCTTACGTTGTCATCTAGGTAACACAGGTGCTGTTAAATGACTATACTTTCAAATCCTGTTTATCTGACGTCTCAAGAGTCTGCCTAGAATCCTCTTATTATTAGATGCAATATACATATCTAGAAAATAAAGTTGGGAGAAGAGATCAGGGTTGCATCACACACAAAATTCATGAAGAACCATTCCTCTTTGCAGCACCACTACAGCTATACAGACCATAATATCCAAGAAGCAGGAAGCAAAACCTGATGAGTAAACATTTTGCCTTGGTACACACGTTGGACATCTGCTACATGCTCCAGATGGCTATGCTCCTTGGGACATAGAGCAAGGCCCAGTCACCATACTGTTACCCAAGCTGTACATGAACTGAATGTGAACACATTACTTACACTTCCTGCATATTAAATTCAACCCATGACATCTTACTCCCTAAGTTGTCATTACAAGATGATGCTCATAGCTAGAGTAAACTCCCCTTCTACTTGTTAAACAGATTTACTTTTTTTAAACAGGAATCATGTCTAGAGTAGATCTTGCTTATTCCTTCACCCTCTTAACATACCTCTGGTTGCAGAAAAACTCTGAATATCCAATCCTCCTTTCTTCCGTGTTTCTCTGTTTCTGGTATAGAAGGATTGTAAGAACACCCATTCCTTCTCACCATATCTGTCAATCCTCATTGGCAGAATAATATAAAAGTAATCACTCCTACTTAAGATGTCATGCTAAGAGGGCGTTCAAGTTTAGGACAGTCCCTGCCTTTAGCCTTAAGCTTTAAAATTAAGAGGATGCCTGTGTCTCAAGAAAACCTCCACTCCTTCTCTTCCTCAAGTCTAATGTTAAGAGAGTCCCCTTTTTAGGACAGACTCTAGCATGACTCCCCTGATCATGGGTTGCTGATCATAAACAGTTTGTGTGTTTGAGAAACAGATTGCAAGAAATTCAGCATGGCAGCAAAGCTTGAGAGGTGAATCTTGTAATTCAGTTCAAGAATAAAAAAATGGATTTTTGATTAGTGACTCACCCGTGATTCTTTGCAGTGGTCAGGGTAAGTGACTCACCCGTGATTCTTTGCAGTGGTCAGGGTAAGTGACTCACCCGTGATTCTTTGCAGTGGTCAGGGTAAGTGACTCACCCGTGATTCTTTGCAGTGGTCAGGGTAAGTGACTCACCCATGATTCTTTGCAGTGGTCAGGGTAAGTGACTCACCCGTGATTCTTTGCAGTGGTCAGGGTAAGTGACTCACCCGTGATTCTTTGCAGTGGTCAGGGTAAGTGACTCACCCGTGATTCTTTGCAGTGGTCAGGGTAAGTGACTCACCCATGATTCTTTGCAGTGGTCAGGGTAAGTGACTCACCCATGATTCTTTGCAGTGGTCAGGGTACATTGAATTGCCACAATGCATTACATGTCACCAGTTAAACAGAAAAAAGTATAGAAGTGCAGTGTTTTACAACTTTGAAATTGCTGCAGCACAGATAGTGACGAGAAGCAAGTGCACCTCGATAGTGATGAGAAGCAAGTGCACCTCGATAGTGACGAGAAGCAAGTGCATCTCTCATCAAGCAACAGCTTTATAAACTGTTAGATACTTTGATGCACTTTCACTTTTTTGTGTGTGTAAGTGTGCGTGTGTGCATGTGTGTGTGTCAGCACAAAGTGTGGTAACAACTTTCAAAGCTACCAGAAGGCTTCTCTAATGCCGTTCTGTGGTGGCTGCTGTCTGCTTGGTAGAGCAACCCTTAGCAATAGCAAGGTTCTGAAATATGAACTCAGCTATAATAAGCTTATTATACATCAGAAAGAGACATAACAAGCTTATCCTTTTGCCGATTTTGGAATGTAATCAGAAATCTCCATATATTCTAGGGCTATAGCCAATATATTAGCAAACAAATTTAGAACAATTTTTTCCAACTGACCCATATTGTTGCACCCACAATTCCTGAAAATGTAGTTCCCCCCAAAAAATTCACCTTGGAACAAGTCTTAGAAATCTTGTCAAAGACTGAGTGGTGTTTCTATGGAAACAGTTGACATATCAGGTTGCATTCTAATCAGTGCCAAATAGCCTCTACTTAACCTCTCCAACCTCAGCTTATCCACAGGGTTTGTCCCTGATGCCAGGAGAACAGTCGGTGTGACTCCTCTACACAAGGGAGGCCTATCAACAGACTCAGATAATTAAGCCCATCAGCCTCACCAGTCTTACATGCAAAGCCATGGAACTTATTATAGTATAATGAATTTATGCAGACATAGGCAAATTAACTGAACTCACTCAGTTTGGTTTTGTGAAGGACAGGTCCTGTTTTCTGAACCTAGTAAACTTCTTCAAAAATGTTACAGAGCCTGTGGATAGTAGTTACTCTGTGCATGCTATGTATCTTGACCTGGCCAATCCTTTTGACACTATCCTTATACTGTTATTATTGAAAAATGAGACAATCTTAACATAAACACCAACACTGTCCACTGGATTGCAGACTGCCTACCCAGTATCCTATAGCAAAGTAAAACTGTAATTAGTGAGGTACTGTAAGACTTTCTCCTGTTTAGCATTTATTTTGCAGACATTATGTTAACTTAAGTGATCATCTCCCCACCTTCCTACTCCAGAAACACTCCAATCATCCCAAACCAGTAGTCTACAAATTTGTACGAGATGACTGTAACCTTACCCCACGATACCTAAATACTGTCCTAAGCCACTGCAACTGGGAACCACTACGGACACTCGGGTTAGACCAGGCAGTAGACTACTTCAATACAACCTTCTCTACCATCCTTAATAGTCTAGCTCCCAGTAGAAAGATCAGAGTTAAAGCCAACTACGCACCCTGGCTAAATAGAGACACCAGAGCCTTACTAAAAGCTAGAGATAAAGCCTGGAAAATCTGGAAAACTGACAAAACCCCTAGCTCCAGACAATACTATCAACAGCTTAGAAACAAGGCCAAGGCTGAATCCAAAATAAACAAACAAAACTATTTTCTTAGCGCCCAAAGGAAATATTCAAATAGTCCACAAAAATTCTGGCATGCCATTAACTCCCTACTAAAGCCAGGCAAAACCACAACCCCAGCACCCATCTCTACTAACAATACCCTAGACACAGCTTCTCAATTTAATAACCATTTTACTAAATCCATCTTGGCCCTGTCCAGTCAAATAACCAAAAACAGTCTACCTCAGTCACAACATAACCTATTCCACACCACCCCTCTTTCAGCCTATCACCAGTGCCCACCTCAACTATCAAAAAACTCCTCCTAAAACTAAAGCCAACCACACTAGCAGCTGATAACATACCTGCTGCATACCTAAAAATGGCTAGTGACTCCTTATCATATCCTGTCTCCATCCTTATCAACCGCTCCATACTAGAATCCTACATACCCAAACTCTGGAAAGTATCTCGCATCATTCCTCTCCATAAAGGAGGTAATTCTTATGAATTCTCCAACTACCGACCTATTGCCATCCTTTGCCCCTTATCCAAAATTCTTGAGAAATGCATCCACTTGCAAGTCATGACATTTCTTAACACACACAATCTACTATCTACCACACAACACGGCTTCCGTCCACATCACAGCACTACCACAGCCCTTTTATCTTTCACTAATTATATAAACCTTCACAGGAATGATAACAAATATGTATCAGCCATTTTCCTAGACCTCTCAAAAGCATTTGATATGGTCTCCCACTCCATTCTACTAGACTCACTAACATCATTATCCTTCACCTCCTCTACTATGGCCTGGTTCAGAAGCTACTTGTCTGACAGGCAACAATCAGTCCAGTGGAAAGGAACTCTGTCTACACAACTTCCAGCCACCATAGGTGTCCCACAGGGCTCTATACTGGGCCCGCTGTTGTTCTCTATTTTCACAAATAACCTCAAATGCTCTACACAACATGCCACACTCATACAATATGCAGATGATTCAACTCTGATCTGCTCCGCCTCATCTCCCACCACCCTGCGTACACTCACTCAAGATACCTTTATCTCAGTAGAAAAATGGATATCTGGGATCCAACTAATTCTAAATCCCAAAAAGACAAAACTGCTACTATTTACCCCTAATAGATCAAAAAAAACCCTCTCCTTTACCATAACCTCTAATGGCACCACCATCTCCCCTTCTAACCACACCAAACTTCTGGGCATTGAAATAGACAATAATCTCCACTTTGATGTTCACATCTCACATACCATAAAACTAGTACACAAAAAACTAGGCTCCCTATACAGGCATAAGTCCTTTCTCTCACAAAAAGCAAGAGTCACTCTTGCACAAAGCCACCTCCTCTCAACTCTATTATACGCAGCACCAATCTTTACCCAAATAAGACAATGTGACCTAGACAAACTAGAATCATGCTACAATAAAATAGCCAAGTTTGTTACTAACTCAACCTATAGAACCCATCACTGTGCTGCACTAAAAGAACTAAAATGGCTTGAGCTACCACAGCTACTTAACTATCACCAGCTGGGCACAGCCTACAATATTCTCAAATATCCTGAAAAAAAACCTTCATTATCCAACCTACTTACTATCTATACTACAAACCGATACCTAAGATCCAGTGAAAAATCTCTCCTCTCCATCACCAAGGCTAACAATAATGCAGGGAAAGCCTACTCCCACACCGTTGCCAGAAATTGGAACTCTCTTCCCCTATCTGTGTCCACTGCCCCCTCCACATCCATATTCAAAAACTCCCTCAAATCGCACCTTCTTAGTACATGGTTATGCCCTTGTATCACATAACCCTACCCATACTACTATTAACTCCCCAAATTCCTCTCTGATCACATGCTGGAGCTCTGATCCCCTGTAGGCTTGATCATCTGAAAGGGTACTTTTAACTGTAGAATCTTACTTGATATATTTTCTTTTCTTACCAAAGTATGACTGACATTGTCTTTTTACCCATGTTCTATATCTTTTACCTGGAGTGTTTTTATTAATTCTTGTTATATTACTATGCTCAGCATACATGATGTAACCTGTTTTGTGTATTATGCTGGATGTACTGTATTTGTATAACTTGATGTTTGAGCTTTTCTCCCCGGGCCTCCGCTGAAAATGGACCTGGTCCAGTCGGAATTTCCCGGTTAACAAATGTAAAATAAATAAATAAATAAACATTAAAGCTAATATGCTTGAAGTGTAGATGACCAAGTTTGCTGATGACGGCAACCTGGACACTGTTAACCGCTCATCCACCAATACAAAACTGTTTCAAAAAGGGCTAGTATATGCACATACCTGGCATACTGAAAATGGTCTCAAGCTAAATGAAAACAAAGTGCACCATAGTTACCTTTGAAAAAAAAGTTGTTACCGCCTTTTATGTTAGAAGTGTTACCCCTCTTTAGACAGATATGGTCATAAGTGATCTGGATACTTATGCGGACAACTGTCTCTTTCAATCATCATGTTTCCACCATAAAAGTCCTATCAAGCACAGTTAATTTCCAGGGGAATATCTTCAAGACCCATAAAAGTAATGTTATCACTGTACTATTCCCTTATCAGACCCATCATCAAATACAGTGCTCACATCACAAATCCAAGCATATTATTCATAACAAAGCCCCCAATGATTTAAAAAAAAACATTAAAGGTATTAACCCTTTGGCTAACCCAACAGATTAGTACAGCTCTCATAGATCCATAGGTAAGTATAAGGCTAGTTGCCCTTGTGGGTCATTTTAAGCTGAGCCAATTTCCCTTCCAAAGGTGAGACTCAAACCCTGTACTTTGTGTCTGCAAGGTAAACACCTTAACTATCATACCAACCCACTCTCCTAATGCACAGTATCCTACCAGCTGTTCAGAACAGACCTGTGTCTCACTTTTTGAGCTACTAAAGACCCATCCTATACAACCTCTTATTTTTTCACAAAAAAACAGTGACTCTACAAACACCCATAACAACAACTTAAATTTACACAAATAAATAAACAAGACTCACTGGAGGGCTAACTTCCTAACTCAATGTATTCCCAGTCTATGGAATAAGTTACTATGACAGGTTAGGGAAAGGACTATTTGTCTGTTTTTAGAGCTAGTCATGATGACTAGATGGATAGGTAGACATAAATTTACAGCAGGGTTAGCATGTATAGCCCTCCCTAATTTGGAACATCGTTTACTATCATGTTGTTAAAGTGCACATTATCGAAAAGGGTTACTTGAATGCAGAGTGTACTGCTTTTAAAACGGTTGTATATAATTATTTTGAAATCATTTGTGAGAACGAAAGTAACCATTCGGTAAGGAGAACTCGATGTTTTGAAGTCTGCTGCTGTATGCATGTATGATTGCACACCGGTCCTTATCAATTGATTGAGCATTCAAAAACTGGAAAAGCTTTTGAATGGAGATCGCTGTACACTCAGGATCAGAAACTTTACCCTTTTCCTCACTGTAGTGTCATCTTAGAGTTGGTATATAAAATTTGCAGGGGGGTGTGGGGGTGTAGGGGGATTGCCCCCCTGCAAAAACTTAAAAAAACATAGATTTTTGTGTTTGTTTTTGTGTGTGTGTTTTTTTTTTATGTTCATGTGTCTGGAAACTTGAACATGTTAGACTCTTGCAGACCTGGTGGTTTTTGGCTTTGTCACAATTTCAGAATTAAAGGGAATTACAAAAAAAAGCAAATGTTGACCGCCATGTTATGTTATGTTTAACATATGTATGGTTTGGAACATTTGGACCATACACTACTATTTATAATTATGGAAAAACTATTAAATGTCCAGGCCATTGCAACTGCAATTCCACCATGGTTGTTTACTTAGCAACGTGTTCAGTATGTCATGCATTCTATATAGGGAAAACTATTAGAAGACTAAAAACACGTGTTATTGAACATTTTAGTGATATAAAAAGACACAAGACTACCAACATGTTATTTAATCATAGTACTAACTGTACTAATTTTAAACGGTTTTTATTTTTTGTTATTGACAAAGTACCAGTTAATGTACACACAGGTGGAGATGTAAAAAATTTACTTGAAGCCAAAGAATGTTTATGGCAGCTTAGGTTGAATGCCAGCAAATGGCCTGGTCTGAATGAACAAATCTCCATTTCTAGCATACTTAAACTTCGATCACATTTTATATGAATTGATTAATTGATTTATTTTGTATTTTAAATTTCAAATTTTAAGAAACTTTTACACAAACACACACTTTGTTCCATATATACATATATTTTTAAGAAATTATTTATTATATTAAAAGATATTTATATTATTTACCATTTTTATTTGAGAAAACATAAAATATTTTATTAAAGATATACAACAGTTTTTTAACATACTTAACATATTTATGTAATTATATGATAGTAGAATTACTTGTTTAATTATTGATTATTATATTACATTTATTTAATATTAAGTAGACTACTATTAATTAATTTTTTATTTATTTATTTCCAATACTATCAGTATTTCGTTTAACATTACATTTTAAGATTATATTGATGGTTGCGTTTTATTTTCATTGTACACAAACATCAAACAAATACAAACATTCACTAATATTCAAGCTGTAAGAAACTTTTAAGTGGTTTGAATACCTTTAAGATATACACGTTCTGTTTTTTAACTAATTGATTAATTATTAGATTGATGGTATTATAACAGTATTTAAGGGATGACTAGCAACTTGTAATTGTACTCTGATGATGCCCCAGTTGATGGGTGAAAGCGCTTAGTATCGTTGGTTCGTAGATTGTGGATTTTATGTTTCTTGTTGGTTTTATATTTCATGTTTCCAATTAAAGTATTTTATAAAGACCGGGACTCAAGGTTGCTGTTCCTTTCAGCTTACTTGTTTATTCAGCATTTGACGACATTGGTTTGGAACATTAAAATGCGGAAAAGAAACTCGATGTTTTTCAAAAATATGTTCTGTGATTCAGAAACATGATAGTAAACCTTGGGACATACCTGTACAAGGTAGCAAAAACTTTTTAAGTGTGTCTAATTAAACATGTATATGGTTAGGTCTCTTATGTTCCCTGGGATAGCTTCACTAGTATTGTTCCTATGTTCTTATTATTGATTCATGAATAAGCTACATACACAGCTGATTGTGTTCAAAATCTACATTCCAGTGGGTGGGTATTATGCATATTAAACGGTATAAATAGTGGATATGCAGACTCACAGAAGCCAGGCAACCAGACTGATAGAAAAAACATGGGGGGGAGGGGTGTTGACAGGCCAGACAGCAAAAAAAATCTGAAGTTACATAAATAAATCACACTGAGTTATAACTCCTCTACAGAAACCCAACAGACTGTCTAAATGACATTATATACACTGAAAATTTGCTTTGTGCATACTTTTGTGAACCAAGTAGACTGCACTTTTCTCAGTGATTTCTGGGCTCCCCTAGAAGATTTCTGGCTGGCTGGCCTTTCTTATAAGTCTTAACTCTACTTATGTGCTTTTTGCATCTACTCACTCCACTGATGCACATATCTTTAATCTTTAGCATTTAGCCTTTAACCTTGAGACTGAATCACCTAAGGACAACACACTGGAGAAGCCACCAGCAGGCTGACTACTGGGCTTCCCTCAGATATACTTCAAGATCATCTCCTCAAAAACTCAAGCAATAAGGAATAAGTCAACTGCTCCTCTGGACCAGGCTTGACAGACGGGGATGACTTGTTAGCAGTGGCTAGGGCAGGGTTACAATATTAGATGTTTTCTTTGGTACTGATACTTCCTCTGATTAGGATCTGCTGGAACAGGGTTTTATACTTAGGTGCTGACACCTGTACCTGTACCATGTGTATCCACACTGGTGTGTATGAATGGGTCCCCTTCAGATTATTGAAAACCCATATCAGTGAAACCTGTTTCATTGAGACAACACTGGGAAGGTAATCACTTGGCCACCTTGGAGATATTTTCCCTTTCCCCATGATAATGTGATCTTGGAGTTGGTATATATAGTTAGGTGGGTGGGGGGCACAGCTGCCCCTCATAGTGTGGTGCTGGGGGTGAAGGCCTCCACTTTGGTGGGTTTTAATCACTTTGTTGTGTGTAGGTTGTCCTGGTGGCTAAGTGGTTACTTTCCTGGTGAATGTCTTCACTGGTTTAAGGTTTTGCATAAATGAAGATTCAATGTTGTCATCTCGATGAAATGGGTTTCGCTAATATGGGTTTCCAATATTCTGAAGTAGACACGTATAAATACACATATTTTATAGTTTGAGCAGTATGTTTTTCTGGTCTGGTTAGTTTTTAACAGTCAACCTCCGGAGCTGTAGTAATACAGCATTTTGAGCTATAGTGCTTCAGACCCCTATACTTTTGCTGACTCCTCCACAAAGTTTGGCGAAAATTAACAAGCTACATGTGGTTGTCAGAAAAGAGGATGCACTGACTCTAGGATGCTTGCACATCAGCTGTTTGTTTAAAGTGTTGCAGAAATGCTACTCAGAGGTATAGATAGAAGAGTGTTTCACATGAAAAATAGTTTTGGGATACATGATGCGGCACATTTCATTCTCAAGACAAAACATACTATCATTCTACTCCAAAACCATCTCTCATTATTCTGACTCCTCATATCCTTTAGCCTTAACTGCACAGGTGCAGTTTTTATATGTTATTCCATTGGTTCAATTACTTTAGCCTATATATATATATATATATATATATATATATATACACATACACACATACATACATACATATATGTAAACACATGAATGGATATTCATGAATATGCATATGTATACTGCAACTATATACATTTAGTTTTGCATTCACACATACATTTCTAGTTGCAGATACCTGCATTCACACTGCAACTTTACCATTATTTATAAACCTACTTAATTTAAAAGGAAAAAGGAAAATGTAAAAATACTTACTGCAGAACTCTCACCTTCTCACCTGAAATTACAAAACCCAGTCAGACAGCTGAACAGCCATTCACTTCTGCAGGTCCTCATACCTGTGCTGACATTGCTGCTTAGAGTGAGTGATTCCTGTCGAGATGACAGGGGGTTACCCAACTCCTGTCAGACGTCTGCTTTCTCCCACTCAGTGCCAGCCACCACATTTTCAAGTCTTTGCAGGGTATGACTCCTGCAAGAGTTAGACCACGATCTTAGACTCCTTTGTCTGACCAGCTTGGAGGTTCACCTTGTGCCTTTAAAGGTGCTTCAATCTTTAGAAAAGTGCCAGAACCAAAGTGAGGAATGTAAGTGCAGGACCGAGGTTCAGAGGGTGGGAACCACACCTTTTGAGGTGTAACTTCGCCATGCCTAACCCATGCAACTATGCAGTGGTATTACGCATGAAATAATATTAGTGTCAAATTTGGTTTAATAATTGCATTGAAGCAGTCATATGGGGGTTTAATTTGTTTTCCTTTTTAATACATTTGTATACCTTATTTAGCTATGAGAAAGGAAATCTGTTATCAATCCATTCAGTTCACATGTACTTATATGTGGTATTTCCTTAACCAGAGTAATAGTTTGATCTCAATTCCAAAATGGTATTACTAAGTTATGACAGCATGATATTTAAGCAATGCTTGAGGTACTCTTCAGAATTACATTACAATTTTGTAACTGCAATGCTGTAATGATGTGTAATTGGTGTTACATGGCTTTAGTCAAATGAACTGACTGTTAGGAAGTGATAAGGTGTGCTACATTGTGCTATATGACTACGGATTATGCTTCAGTAAACTACAACCTAAATATTAACTTAGACAAGATTTCTATTTAATTGTTGTGGCACATATTTCATGGAGACATACCATATCCTACCACTCATTCCAATGGTCAGTGCTGCTGAGTGCAGTGTGTCCATGACCACCCAACGTCAACTTATGCCTATGAGACTACATACATCAACATGGATAACTGTGATTCAAAGAAATCAGCTTGGCTGAACTTCATTTGTGTAAGAAATGTGTAAACTAATCTAATTTCAGTAAGAGTAAAGCTGCCATTTTTAACTGCACTCAGCCCAGTTCAGCAGCATTTGTTGGGGGAAAGTAAGTTAAAAAAATTGTACTTATGAATTACTGGCAAGCTATGCAAATTCAATTTAATGGATAATTTACTTCCAAGAAAATAATTTGTTTTACTGTTAAGTGAATGTAATATGCAGTTGATCTGAGTGCAAGGAGTGGTAATGATAGGAATGGGGAATGTAAAGTGTAATTTACTAACTGGGCATACATGGCAGCAATGGTACAGGGAATATAAGGGAGAAGACCAGTGAACACTGCGTTCTGTGTTGATATGGTTCTGACAAATACATGCTGATACTGGAAATTATAGATGTTTACAATACTTCTGTCATTTGTTTATGGTGCTGTACAGGTTTGTGGTGGAAAAGGTTAACAACACACTCAACAGTTCAAAAGTCTGCTTTACTTTCTTAGTATGAAAGTCATCTGCAGTCAGGATACTTCAATGAAATTATTATATACTAATGATTGTATGATTTGCTTTGAACCTAGGTTTCACAGTTCTTTGTTGTGCTGCTGCAACCAAGCTTGGTTTGGCAAAGGGCTAGGGTGTTAAGACTGTAAAGGCATAGTAATACATTTACGTTGGAGAATACTTTCAGTGCTTTGCTGCAGGAGTGATGAGTGGGTTTCATTTCTATAAATCAAGCTTCACTAGGGGTACTTCTATATATTGTTTTAAGTGAATATGTGATGCAGCAGCAGGGATCCAGACAGAGGAAAGATTCCAGACCTTAGAAGAGCTGCTTCCTCATGGGAGCCCTCAGGACATATGGAGAGCACCTGTCTGGAAAGGGGGACCAAAACAAGCTGAAAGAGCAAAGGTGTGAAACCAAGTGGTTCTCGATATAAATACTTTTGAGGGAAGAGCCATACATTGATGCAGTACAGGAAAAGGACCAACAATATGGTGAGAAGTGCCAAAGCAAACCCAAGGCAGAATGCAATTGCTCATAATCAAAGGTGGTGTAGACACTGGCAATTACCCACCTTAGCAG
Organism: Protopterus annectens; assembly: GCF_019279795.1. NCBI lineage: Eukaryota > Metazoa > Chordata > Ceratodontiformes > Protopteridae > Protopterus > Protopterus annectens. The sequence continues at coordinate 494,558,956 of NC_056734.1, forward strand.
CAACCACAGGCATCCTGTCAGGAAGGTTTGTGTATTCACCATTACAGATTCACTTACTAAAGATTACTGCATAAGTTAGCTGTTTACATGTAGCACGGGACAATTCCTATCAACAGGTGAATCCTCCATTTCTGCCCATCATGGTAGTGAACTTAGTGTACAAGGTAAGTATCCTCTACACCTCAGTACACAACATTCATTACTGTGCTCAATTGCCTCAGTAATAATGTCCTCAATTAGTCCTTCACAAAGTCAGCAGCAAAAATGAGCAATTTCACTATACCAGCACAGCTGGAAGATATCGACAGCAGAATGGCTGTTGATGATGACAACATAGCAGTTATATTTAGGAGACAACATGAGGACAGTAGCACACAGTTGCCAAGTTTGATGGTAGGAACCCACACTCCACATCAGATACAGAACTCTGCAGAAGGTGACACAGGATCACAAAGTCAAGTAGATGAGAACATTATGTTCCAGGTTGTACAATGAGAGAACCCATTTACCTCAACACTAGTATTTCCTCAACCACAGGAACACCTTCAGAAGAACAACACGATCTCAACGTTAGCAGCATGAGTTGCAACACCTATACAAATGGGTGCCAGGCACAGGTACATATCACAGCTACCTCCATCAGCAGATATGCTGGGATATTGTTCAGGTTCAGTCCACAGCTGCAGAGAGCTATAGAGATAGCCAGAGTACTACAGGGTGTACATGGGGATTTCCAACAGTACACGGAAAGGGTACACAGCAGGAATATGGCCATGCTCACACTCATGTGTAGTATGGCGGCACACACAGCAGCTATCTCCACCACCATACATGCACTAATTAGGACCTACCTGACTCGAGCAGGAAACAGTGCTGGATGGGGAGAAAGATAGGGTACCGTCTGGACATGTGGGGCAGAGGATGTCTCACACACACAGTGAATTTCAGGAAATTATAGGAAAAAGTGTGGAGGACATAACACAAAAAAAGTGAGGTGGGCTACTTCAGCATTCATCTACATGGAGAGGAACCTCTCATTGCAAGTCTGTCATGCAGCTCTGTGAGATCACTATCTGCAGGACCACCTGCATCTAGTAGGATATGTCATCACAGAAAGTCAGCATTAACTTCCCATGGTAGCACTTCCTCACAGTCATGGGCAGTATCACCCATCCCATCCTTAGTGGACATTGTGTAAGATACATCTGTAAGCCAGGGATGGCATGCAGCTGCTAAAAATATCACATGGACAAATCACCTGCATGTGCTTCAGTGCACAAATGCCACTGGTTAAGGTAAAAGTGGGAAGGAGGAACGGAGGGAAATCTGCAGAATGCAATGTAGACCAGTATTAAGAGCCTATTTAGCAGAATGTATTTGACTTGAATAATATTAATACATACAAGAGAAAAGAAAAAAATAAATAAATGGGGAGGAGGTAATCTGCATAATGCAGTGTAGAACACTATTAAGGACCTATTGAGTAGCATTAGTTTAAACTAAGTAATGGTACTACTTACAATTACAGGAAATATAATTTAAATGACAAATGAAAAGGGGGGCAGAACACTGAAATACTGAACACTATTAACAGCCTAAAACACAGTGGATCCTGCCATCAAAACTAGCACTGCTGAAACCTCTCCCTCAATACTGCACAAACGATGATAGCTATTAATTCTGATGACACAAGGGTTGGGGTCTGTGACAGAATGAATTACTCTGATGTGGACTACCTGAATAGAGAGAAGAACATTATTTCTTATTTATCAGAAAAAAGTACAGAAATATTAAAAACATACTAACAGAAATTTTATACAGTTTTCCTTTCCAGTGGCAGGTAGCATCTCATGACAATATGGATCTATGTCATATAATCGAAGGTTCAATTCCACAAATCTCAATTCACCAAGACGACAACAGCAAACGTTCACTAGCAAATTACTACAATAGGAAATGCAATTACCTGGCCAACATAACGACTGTCACACAAACCACAGTATGTCAAACCCATCAAGGTGGGGGGCTGCACCACCCACACCCCCTACCTATATATACCAATTCCAAGATCAAACTACAGTGGGGAAAAGGGAAAAATTTCCTGATGTTGATCAAGTAATTTTGTTCCCTGTTTTAGTAACCTGCTGATGTGAATGTTCGCTTAAGTGAACATTTGCTCTTGTCAGCTCGACAAACAGAGATTCATGGAGCTGAACCTTCGAGTATATGAAATTGACCAGAAAATGCAAAGTGGATTACAGCAGCATGGTTACATAAAATGTATTCAAACTTCTCTATAAAGTATTGAACATTTCAGCAAAAGTAGTACGTGCACATTTCACTGCAGTCCCTAAACAAAACATGTGCAGCAATACAGTACAAAATTACATATTCTGTATGTGCTGCCAATTATATCAGTAGCTATACTTAAAAAAAAATCTTTAAGTAAAAAGGTCACACAGGAAAACCAATTGAGTAAAAACACAAAAAGAAAAATCTAGCAAAGTTAGACTTTCCACTGTGTGATACCTTAAACCTCTTGTAGCAGAGGCAACATGGGATATATGCAAATTACCCTTTAAGGATATCAGGTGTTTCAGCTAAATGGCAATTCTGAATGTCCATGACTTTTTCTTTTCTTGAGTTAACCTATCCCATTTGGAGCTAGACTGGCCTTACAAATAACATGGTGGATAATTATATATTAACCTAATGGGAATAACTGAAACTGTCCATTAAATAGACTTAAAAGTAAAAGAAAGTGGAAAGTCTAATTTTGCTAGATTTTTCTTTTTGTATTTTTAACCAATTGGTTTTCCTGTGTGACCTTTTTCCTCATTGTTTTAGTTTGTTAGTTGAGATATTTTTTAGACATCCTTATGTTTATGTATATCAGCTGGGTATGACAACCCTGTGTTTCCAAAAGTCAAACATTCCTCTTATACTGTAATGATGATGCCATAAGAAGGCAAAAACATGCATATCCACAGCTAGAGGGGGTTGGCTTTATTATCCTGAAATTGTTCATAAATAGACTTAAAGGTAAAAGAAGAAGTCATGGACATTCAGAATTGCCATTTAGCTGACACAGTGGATATCCTTAACAGTAATTTGCATATATCCCATGTTGCCTCTGCTACAAAAGGTTTAAGGTATCACTCAGTGGAAAGTCTAATTTTGCTAGATTTTTCTTTTTGCATTGTAAAAAAAAATTTAAGAATGGAAGTGTGATGTACAGTGACAATAGGCCTTGCACCACACGAAGCACTGCAATCATAAGTTAAACGCCATCTGCTTTTTATAATAAAGGTAACAGTAACCTAATGTGATATGCCATGGTCAGTAGTTGTTGACTAAATGCTACCTCTTTGCCTGGTACAACCACATATTGTGCATCAGCCTGCCAATTGGAGTCCCTTAGAACTGCTCCTTGCCGGCCACCAACACTACCATCAGTTGTAGAAGGACCTACCAGCTGCAGTGTCATTATGTGTCAGTTCACCACTAGACAAGTGCATGATCATGTCGTACAGAATGCAACATGCAGTAAACATCCTGCATGTAGTAGAAGTGTCATACTGAAGAGCACCCCCAGACTCATCCAGGCAACACAAATTGGCATTCAGTGGGCCCATCCATATAAAACAAAGCTCATTCCTGTCCATATTCAAGTGCAACTTACATCTATGAATCTGTAATAAAAAAATTATCTTAGGACTGCCCCCTGGACTACTACTACTAATGGACTGAGGCAGCACCTAAATGCTTTATCCCATGCATCACACCCCTCAAATTATCTGTGGTATTATCCCAGTTATTCTCATTAGGTCAATACATAATTATCCACCATGTTATTTGTAAGGCCAGTCTAGCACCAAATGGGATAGGTTAATTCAGGAACCAAAAGGGAAATTGGCTAGGCTTAAAATGGTCCACAAGGGCAGCTATCCTAGTACTTACCTATGAAACTATGAGCCAAACACTCGCTAGATGACAAATCCATGTTTGGGTGCTGTACCTTTCCTCAGCAGCTCCTGTAGGATTCTGTACTGGGGTCATTAACCAAGGCTCAAGAGGACAGCCTGCATCACCTGGAAAACACAAGAAAAAAAAGAAAAGAGGGCAGACACAACAAGGGAAGGGTACTTTAGAGCTAAGCAATGCATTGACCAAGGTATAACTAATTACATAATTGTAAAAATGTCCACATACCCACAAGCTAACCTAGCGGCATCCTACAGTGCAAGAGGAGGTGGCAAAGTAAGCTCATAGGCCAGACTTGATAATCTTAGGCACTGCCGGGTTGCTGGGCTGACATGTTTATAAGGTACCCCCCATGTATCACACACTGTCTGGCAGTTGATGGAATGGTAGCCCTTCATATTTTGTTATCACCCACACTGTGGTCTTGATGGAACCCTAATGGCTACAGGGATGCAATCTGTTGCACCAAGCACCTTAAGGAAATGTGCCATCCAGTATAAAGCACATATGTCTCTCCTTAGCATAGCTTCTCTTGACTGATTGTTTTTTGTTCTCTATATGGTCTCCCACAATCTGCTCAAACAAACAGGAGCTCTTTAGACCCAAAACACTTCCCCTACTCATTACTTGCATTTTACTTTTGTTTTTCTCTCTCTCTATAGACCCCAAAGGACTTCCCATATTCACTCCCTGCATTTCACTTTTATCTCTCCCATCATGCCTTGCAGCATTTAAAAACCTCGGCAAGCATCTTGTGCCTTCTTTCTAGCCTCCCTTGCCATCTCCCTGCATCTTGCCAGTCCCAGTGGTATGCAACAGCTTTATTTTAAGATTTTAAACTTGCTACTCGGATTCCTGAAGAAAAGTCATGAAGATAAGGTACTAATTTTTTTTCTGAACCACTCGGAGTCTTTTTCACTGCTGCTCTGATAAGCAACTGAAACGATCGTTTTTTAATGTTTTGCTAGCCTTTGGTCTGCATAGCTACTTAATATTTCAGTGCCTCCACGTTATAACTTTTGTTTAAGTTGTAGCTCACTATTTACTCAACTTATAACTGTCTTCTAATGCCTAGCTGTCTCTTAAAACTGAATAGTAACTGTAACTGAATGTCTTCTGAATGTCTAGCAGTCTCTTAATACTGTATAGTATTGCAACTGAAACTAAATGTTTTTTTCTGTGTTTGTATGCTGAGCAATTAAATCTCGTGGAGCCTCCATATGTTTTGTTTCTAAATTTAAACAGCAGCTACAATACTACGTTTAATTATTGATTCTACAGTTGTTTAATCCTGCTGGTGACTGTTTATAATCATATAGCCAAGAGTGTTTGCTGCCTATGCATACTGTATGCTTATTTTTAACATCAGTACAAATGCGAGCTTTCATATTGAAGGTTTACATTGTGAACAGATTATACAGGAATACGTATCCTACAAGCACTATTTCTAACATATATGTTAGCTATTTGCATCTCAAGTTCCTTGCATCATATTTGCAGCAGTGTGTATGGATGTGTAACCTACCTAACCTTCTTTATAATCTTCTCCTTGCAACCTACTACCACTGCTTCTTTCTCTGCTGTCCCTTATATCTACAAAGCTCGGCCCACAGACCTCCACGCACTTACCTCACCCCTATCTCTCTAGTGCTACTATTCAAACCCTACAATTCTTACTCTAATGATGGATTCTCTCTTCCATTTCTAGGCAATAATACTGCTTAAACTACAATGTGAACACTTGTCTAGCCAGTCTGCTTTGAATATTGCCACCTCTAACTGACAAAAAAAAAACTACCAATCAGCACTCTCTGTTAATGTATGTAATCTTGTGCTAATAGTTCTGTAACTTTGCTTGTGCAAATACAGCTGTAGCATATCACCATACCACACCCTTCCCTCCTGCTGACTTCTTTCCTCGTGGTCATTCACCATTTTGTTACTTGTTTCACTACTATCCCAATAGCTAGTCTAACTAAACTTCACCCCCCTCAACCTCAACTCTGCTTTCCTCTTCCCATAACCTCTCTCATTTACCTCATAATTCCGGTTAAACAGCCGTATAGGATCACCAGCAACTCTACTTAGCACAGCTTCTCTTGACTGACTGTTTCTTGTTCTCTATCATGTTTCACATGTTCTGCTCAAGCCAGTTACGCTTGGGCTCACTCCACTTCCCAAACCTACCCCCACATCCTACCTGTCCCCACTACACTTATATTTAGCTATACATAGACACTCCCACCATCCTCTATCCACCTATTACATACTACTACACATCCTACTCCCATCTGCACTATACCCTCCCAAAAAATGTAAACCTCCCACTTTCATCTTCCATTTACTCCTATATGCATTTTTTATACTTTTATATAATTTTCTCACACTAATCTTTACACAAACAATGATGTCTGTCATAACCTACCTCCCTTTCCTCACTACTATATTACCCTTTATTTTCATCCAATATCCCTTCTATTACCTACTACTTTCACCAAGTCACTTCTATGACATCCTCACTTCTTCCATTAATACAACTTACTATATCACGTCACTCTAGCTGTGTTTCAATAACCAGTGCACTCCCCTCTTGCTATCTATTCACCTCTATCAGTCCTGAGCCAAATAAGCTTTACTCTCTGCCAACACCATGCCTTCTGTTACCCACATTTCACATCTAAACATTCTAACATTTCATACACTTAGCTTCTCTCTCCTTATTCTTGCTAACCATCTAACCTCTTATCAGCACTAAATACACAACTATGTCAACTTCCACACCATCACTTATCCTTTTCCCATTCCATCATCTTACATCAACATTGAAATTGCTTCAGATCTCTGTAACTCCATTTATATCACATACTTCCCATACAAATGCCTCCAACTTCACTCAACAATGCTAATATCCCTTGGGAATAAGAAGCTCCTCTCTAAATTCTCAAAAGCTCTAATGTACTTTAATTCTCAATTAAAACTGAGCAGAGATATACACCTTAACCCAGGCCCCATCCACACTCAACAACAAACCATCTTTTCCACCCCTTCCCTCCTGCCCTGGAATTCCTAACTCTCCCAGTAGCTCTAACCTCATCTTACTCAACACAAGCCTAAGAAGTAGAGTCAGCAAAGTCCACAATCTCCACGCCTCCCTATCCTTATACTCCCCTGATATCACCATTTTCGCTCAAACCTGGTTCAAACCTGAAATCACAAACAATGAAATTCTCCCTCCTAGGTATAACATTCATAGATGTGATAGAAAAAACAAGCATGGAGGGGACATAGCCATAATGTACAAGCAAAACTTAAAACTAGGACTTATTCACCCCAATAATACCATCTTTAATAATTTAGAAATACTTTTTAGCAAACTCAAAATCAACACTAATAAACATTTAATCAAAATAGCTATATATATATATCCCATCAGGCAATAACTTCAATACAATTGAGGAAATACTACATTGGATTTCCTCAACTTATACACAAGAAACAATAATAATGGGTGACCTCAATACTGATTGGTTTTCTTACAACACTGATAATCCCAATAATTTCATCGGTCTTTACAGATTCTCCCAGGTTATTCAAACCCCAGCTAGAATTGACAAGACTTCTAAAAGGGAATCAATACTGGACTGGATCCTCACCAACAAACCTTCACTAGCCTTTCAATCAGGTTGTCTCCCCAATAACCTAAGTGACAAGCTCCCCACCTTTTTGATCAGATGTCATCTTAACCCCCACAGGCAAACTTGTTTTCACCTAATCCATAACAAAAAGAGCTTTAACCCACAAACATTTCTCTCACTTTTACAAAACTGTGTTTGGACTCCTCTCAAAACTCTTCCACTAGACCCTGCTGTACACTTCTTTAACACCACTTTTGATATTTTAAATAGGCTAGCACCCTGTAGAACCACTAGAATACCATTGTGCTATGCTCCATGGCTAATAAGTGACATCAAAAAACTATTAAAGGAGAGAGACTATGCCTGGACTCCCTGGCACACCAACAAAAATCAAACTAACCTAGAAAAATATAAACTTTGGAACAAAGCAAAATCCCAAATCAAATTTGACAAAAAGACTTACTATTCTACTGCACAACAACAGCACTGCAACAACACCAAGAAATTCTGGAGTACCATAAATAAACTCCTTCACTCTGGCAAATCAAATACATCCACCCCCACTCCCACTACCACTTCCAACACCAGCAGCATAACCACACAATTGAACACTTACTTTACAGATTCCATACAATCACTCACCAAGCACCAACTCAGCTCTCCCCCAGCTATTTCATTACTATCTAGTAATACCAGTGACACATTCACCTTCAAACCTATTCCTACTCTCACTATAAAATACTTCTCTCTACACTTAAACCCATTACCGTGACTGTAGATAATCTACTTACAGATTTCCTAAAAATAGCAGCTGTCGCTATTGCCTATCTCGTCACTATATTAATCAACTGCTCTATCTCAGAACACTATGTCCCCTTAAACTAGAAAATACCTTACATAATCCCCCTGCACAAAGGGGGTAACTCTACCGAGATATCTAATTACAGTCCCATTGCTATCTTATCACCTCTGTCCAAAATTCTAGAAAAATGCATCCATGTGCAGCTTTTAAACTATCTACTAACCAATAAACTCTTATCTCATACTCAGTACGGATTCTGCTCACACTATAGCATGGCAATTGCCCTCCTAAGCTTCACAAATACCATTAATCAACACCGAAATAATGGACAACTAGTTTCCTCTATTTTCGTAGATCTCTCCAAAGCCTTTGATATGATCTCCCATCAGAAACTACTTGATGAACTTGTCACCCTAAAACTTAGCCTTCTTCTCTCACTTGGTTCCACAGCTATTTATCTGGGTGGCAGCAAGCCACTAAAGGGCACCAGGAACTGTCCTGTTAACCTGGGAGGTCCCAGGGTTCTAGTCTGGATCCCTGCTATTTAGTATTTTCACCAAACATCTCCATTCATCAACCGACCTTGTCTCAGTCATACAATCCTCAGATGATTCGACTCTTATCACAGCACCCTCCCTAAAACAACTTGTTCTCACAACCCAACAATCCTTCTCTGCTGTTGAACCATGTCTCTCAGAATCTCAACTAATTCTCAACCCCTCTTGACGAAGCTGATGCTTTTTCATCCCGGCAAATCACACAATCCCACCACCCCATTCCAAATACACTCCTCCAACAACACCACAATATCAGTCATCACACAAACAAAACTACTAGGTGTTCTAATCGACAATAAGCTGGAATTCAATTTACACATATCACAGTCCATTAAGAAAATACACATAAAACTTGGCTCACTGTATAGAGTTAGGTCCTCCCTAACTAACACTAGGCAGGAGATACCGCATACTCATCTACTCTCCACCTTATTATACACCTCTCCCATCTTTACTAACTTGAATTAGAAAGCTGCTTTAATAACATTGCAAAATTCGCCTTCAGCAAGCCACATAGGTCTCACCACTGCACTGCCTTACATCAACTAAACTGGTTAGAATTTCCCAACCACCTGACTTATACACAACTAGCCTCTGCTCACAGAATAGTACATCACTCTGATAAAAACCCCACCCTTCAAACTCTGCTCCAATCTTATACTATCAGTTGTTTCCTCTGATCCTCTAACAAATCCTTACTACAAGTCATTAAATCCAACAATAAAGCTGGCGACTCCCTCTACTCAAACTACATCTCAGAGAAATGGGATACCATCCCTCAACCAGTCCTAACCACTTCCAACCCATCTCACTTTAAAAAGTTTTAAAATACTTCCTCCATAACAATTGGCTTTACTCTTGTACCACTCCTGGTCAATCTAGCAACTACACCTACTCCTTACTCCTGCACTTACTTCTCTAGCCTCCAGCCCCTGTTTATCTAAAACCTTCCCTCCAACTTCATAGCTCATACTATACTGCTACTACCACACACTAATTTTCTCCTCACCTAATCACCTCATCACACATTTCTTGCATTTCTCTCCATCTCATCTATCATTCTCTCCCCCTCCTTTGTTGCTTTCTTCTTCATCTCCTATTCTCCCTCCTTTCTGTGGTGCTTACGAGTCCACTCTCTGTATCCTACCAACTGGTAATTCATCCTTGTAACAACACATTTCTCACAATAGCAAGCTTCCTATTCATTTACAATTCTATTTTCATCTTTATACACTGAATCATACCTCTCAACTGTACAGATTTTTGCAGAATGTCCAGAATTTTGCCTCATATTTTTGTTCATCTTTCATAAAATTTTGGTTTTCTGGCAAATTAGTGGTAAATCATTAAAGACTGAAGTTAGAAAATAATGGCAGACATTTGAGTTTCAGACTTCATGCCCCACAGAAAATCCATGCTAATGCAAAACCTGTTATTCTACCAACATTCTAAGTTTGTAAGAGCAATATTTAAAAAGTGTCCCTATTTTTGGGCCTTTGTCCCCTTTTATTTATGGCTTGTCCAGATTTCATGCTCTAAGAGGCTGAGAGGTATACACTGAATTAAGTATGTTTTACCTCCCATCTATAACACTCTGGAATCAAACTATTCCCTTTTGCGGGTATTTTATGACCTAGGATATTAGTGGGTGTTCTGCATCTGTTATACACTGCAAACAAACTTTTCTCTGTTGTGTGTATTTTATGACCTTGTATACCACCTATTCAGTGTACTTTATGAACTTGCATACTTATAGGTTTCTTTTCAAATTGCAGTGCACATATTTTATGTCCTGTTATACTTGTGTCTATCCTTTAAAATTTGCTAGAAACTATTTTATGTTCTGTTATATTTATGTCTATCCTGTAAAATTTGCAAGAAATTAACATTAACATTGTCATTTAATTATTGTGTGTATCCTACATCATGTTATATTTTTGTGCATCGTTTAAACTGATAGAAACTGTTAATACTATGTTTTAAACTTATAAAACATCTACCACCACTGTCGCAAGGAAATGGACTTTTATTATAAAAAACAAAAAACGGTATAAAATGGCAAGCGCTTTCACAACTAATGGCGCATCTTCAGACCATTTAAAAAACATTAAAATATTCTCTTAAATACATATTCCAATTAAACACAGCCAATAGAAATAAAAAAACAATAAATCAATAAACCGTGAATATTATTAAATCATAAACATTATTAGACCAATCAAATGTGGCCTATAAAAATATCCAATCTAAAGCTAAAAAGACAAATCTTAACCTTAATCACTGGTATTAAAATGGCTATGCTGTGAATGGATACTCGAACACAGTCCTTGATATTCATTGCCTGTACCCCCCATCAAATCAAATAAATGTGTTCGCTATCTCCAATCAAAAATCGGAATCATCTACCAATGACTACACTAAGCCTATAAAATATATAAGCTGATCCACATGGGCCAAGAGTATGTCAAAGAGCTGCTTCCTTGAGGAAGAAGCCTAAGATATACCCAGCATGTCTCTGGTTTGTCTCTGGAAGGTCCCATTGGCAAGTATAGTAAGGAGGTATAAGAAGGCCACACATTTCCCCCAGCTCCTGTTTCTGGGCCATATATACTCACTAAAGCCTTTAAAATTTCCCAGTCCACTCTAACTCTGTCAAGAATGTCTTGACTATCAAAGTTATAATGAGTTATTCTTTGTCTACATCTTTGCCTTCTTGGATGGAAAGTGCTGATAAGAACAAACATTTTTGACTCGGCCAAGACAAGCACTAAAAAATAGAGCTAGGCTGGTGCAACAGCAAACATCTTCACCAAATTCAAAGTAGGTAGAAAAGGCATGATTTTTTGCCTTTTATAACATCTCTATGTGCAGTACAGAAACACTAAAACAGAATGACTATGAATCACAAACAGGAAGAGGGATTTTAGCATAAGAAGTCCTACAGCATTTCTCATTTTAATCTCATTATTCCTTTATTTGCAAATGTCATTGAAGGCTACCATGTACAAACACAACTGGCCCTATGAATTGTGTTAAGGCTGAGCTTAGACGAGACCTGTGAAAATTGTGTTTACGCCTGAGCACAATGACTACAAATACCACTCAGTGACTCTTTTATAAGGGTTCTTGCAATGTCTGTGATAGAATAACTTGCACATAAATTCTTATCTTCATGAAACTAACTCAGGCTTAAAGAATTTCATTGCAAATAACGTAAATATGTCTTTCATTTATCAATGCCATATTTAGCTAAAAAATACCAATTATACATTGTGTGACTCTGAGCAAGTCACAACCGGGCTCCTGAAAACAGATGCATGCATTTAATGGATCTTGCAAAGTTAATAAAGACCATGCAACTGGGAGCAATCATAAAATCTTCCCAAGACTCAAACATTTTACGAGGGTCTAACACAGACAAATGTGTTAAATTCCTTCTCTGTGTATATATTCATTGGCTACCTTGTCTAGACTGAATGAGCTTTTTAAAGAAAACATTTCTTTTCTGATACCCAGCCTAGTGGGAAATGCAAGTTACACATTCTCATTCAGATTTCATTCAGTGCCTGGCTGTAGGAGCACTTGTCAGGTGTTTAAACCTTTTGGAGACAGTGTGTGTGTGTGTGTGTGTGTGTGTGTGTGTGTGTGTGTGTGTGTGTGTGTGTGTGTGTGTGTGTGTGTGTGTGTGTGTGTGTGCGTGCGTGCGTGCGTGCGTGCGTGTGTGTGTGTGTGTGTGTGTGTACTACTAGTAATGATGAGAATGAGGTAATGGGGTGAGGGCACTATTCTACAAGGGAAAAATACATTGCAGTTATGATTTGGAACTTGTTTGGATGACAGAGCTGACAGTCAACAAGGCAGAAATTGCTATACTTCTTATGAGGCTCTCATTTTTCTCTGGAGTGCAGTAAAATAGCATTTGTCACTGAAGGTTTTAAACAGTGCAACTCCCTTCCTGATGTTTGCATACAATGTTATATCATTCAACAGGTTTTTCTTGCAACTCAAGTTACGTTTTTTCAAAAATGCCAGACGTTACGCTGGTGTAATAACTGACTCCTTCTTGATTACTGAATGCTGCTGCATTTTGTTTTGTTGCTGTTTATAAAGTTCTCCAATTCAGGATGGTGCTGGTAAGTTGACACACACTGGTGAAGAATGGTAAATCCCGCTATGCAGCTCTGGAATAAATAAGTCCTTTCTTGTTCAAAAGTTATCCAAACAATTGCCACGTTCAAGCATCCAAATATAAATAGTGGACAAAAGGTAGAACTAAAACCAAACTGGACCAAACAGGGCCAGAAGTTTATTAAAACATTAAGCAACACGGTACAAAAATACTGCTTTTCGTCCTTTCACCATACAAAGACTTCTTCAGACAAATGGTTCTACACAAGAAACCAGCCTGTGTTATAAAGCCAATTTCAAATTCAAATTGTGCCCCTCCCCTGCTACAATCCGAATGACCTCATTTCCTGATCACAAAGCATTTGTCATTTCCTCTTCCTAGTTATACACCCATTCAGTAATATACACAATTCACTTGCAAAAACAAGAATAAGGTTGAAACATTAAAATGAAATGAGTGAGAGTACAATGGGTAAAAATACACAAAAGTAAATCCCCATTTCAAGTATAAAATCACTAAACAAATATGAGTAATATGAACTACAAGAATAACAAGTCCAAACATACACATTTAAGCATTTAAACATTATGTCATTATGTAATAAAGGTAAGGGGGGAGGGAGGGAGGGGGGGGGATGTTTGCAACATAATGATGAGTAACTCTGCTTTCTGTTGACCTCTAACAGAATTTAGTACTATAATGTATAAGAACCAGTCGATCATAAAACAATGAAAAGTAAAACTTAAAATAAACATTTTGTGACAAAATATGCTAAAAATAAAATGATAAAGTAGTAATATAAATGTCACAAATATATATTGTGTATGTATATTGAACATTGAAAATGAAGTGCGTATTCAAACATTATATGCTCTACCATTTCTGCATGTGTCACAATAAATGTCAAAGATAAAATGGCCTATCTATTCAATGCTTTCAATTTCAAAATACTAGAAATAGAATATTGCTCATTAAGCCCTGGTACTGAGCAGGCTCTTGTACGAAGTTGCCACAACAATTCTAGTCTCTCTAGAAGCAGGGGGGTCGGTCCCCCTCTATCATTGTGGACACATTCACCTATTACTCTAAAGCCAAAGGTATGATTCGAAAATGTCGCTGTGTGTCTAGCTAAAGCATTGGTCATGTTTCCAGTTCGCATACTATATAGGTGTTCATACACCCTTTCCCTCAGTCTCCTCTCAGTTTTACCAATATAGAATGAGGGGCATGCTTTACAAATGACCACATTCTTTTAATTACAGTTGAATTTACCTTGGCTGATGTATTTCCTGTTTCTCAGTGTAAAATGTTTGCCTATGTCCATGTGAGTACAATACCTACACATATTGCATTTATTCATGCCTAACATAGATGGCCTACAGTTATTCATTTTGCTTGTTTGCAAGATGCTCTTTGTATTTGCTCCCTTCCTGTATACTATTTTAACTCTATTTGGTAGTGCACTTGGGAGTCTCTCTTCGTCTAATAAGAATTTCCAATTCTTGTTAATAATGTCTGAAATTTTGTAAGCATCCAGACTAAATGTTGTAATAAAGCAAAAACTATTAATGTCAGCATGTTCCTCCCTATTAAGTGGTTCACTTAACATGTCACCTCCATTAGTTGTACTACTTAAATTTTCTCCCAAAAGTGGTATGTATATGTTTTTCATGCGTTTCAATGATACTTCCCTTATAAGTGCATCCACCAAGGTAGGAGGATATTTCCTCCTCAAGAACATACCTCGCAACAATTCACACTCGAGGTCAAAATCAGTTTCCCTGGACACCATTCTAGCTGCCCTCACCAGCTGGCCTTTCACAACAGCTCTCTTTTGAGTCACGGGATGGCAGCTAGAATAGTGTAAAAAGGAATTTGAGTATGTTGGTTTCCTGTAGATCCTTGATACAAAGGTACTGGTTTCCAAGTCCTTTTCCTAGTATACATCAAGGTATGCGATTCTACTTGTATGAAAGCTGTGCGTAAAAGATAAAAAGGCGGTGCTATCATTGAAATGGATGAGTAATTCATCTGCAACTCCAGAGTTGCCCTTAAGCAATATAAAAATGTCATCCAAAAATCGAGTGCAATACCCGATGTTGCTGGCCACCTCTAAGTGGTGAAGTACATAAGTTCTCTCCCAGTGTGTCATCACCAAATTGGAGGAGAGCCATATACACCTATTTTCTGCACAAAATATTCCCCACCAAATGTAAAGTAGTTGTTATCCAACACAACCTCAAGTAATTCACATAATAATGAATGGGGGCTACAACTGCATTGGTTTCATTTTCATTATTATGTGAAGTACTTGAGGTTGTGTTGGACAACAACTACTTTACATTTGGTGGGGAATATTTTGTGCAGAAAATAGGTGTAGCTATGGGCTCTCCCTGTGGGGCCAGTTTCACCACTTAGAGAAGAATACAAGGCATAAACACAATGTCCATTGTGGATCACCTCAAAGCCCTATCTCTATATTTGATCTCCTGCACACTACTGAGACAATCAGGACCTGGCATACAAGACACCTTTGGCCCTGCTCTGTTGAAACTTTTGCACATCCGCAAAACAAACAGCATCAGAACTACTAGATCTAAAGACCTAACTTTTGCTTGCAAAATAGACAGGCCATGTTGGAGACATACGTATGTATCTCAGAGAATTCCCTTTCTCTGGAACAGACTCCCAATCCATGTGAAACAAAGTCCCTCCTTAACCCTATTTAAGTGTGACTTGGACCATCAGATGGGAAATCGAACATTCGTCCTGGGTCTGGTGCCCACATCAGTGATGGACAGAGGCAATCAGTAAATCATGTCAACCAACAAACACCCCTATATAAACATCTAAAACATATAAACTGTGAAACACATTTGGTTTGCATGTCTAGGTTTATAAAAGCCCTAGTGTTCATTGGCCTAGTATACATATATGAACCTATAAGGAATCCATACAGCACTGCATGTTATTTCACATTTCCTAAACTCCTACACCCATGGCATAAAAAACTGAATACAACTGGCTTCTTTTCAGCTTAGGATATCCTCTTTCAAAAGGAAGGACTTCCAAAAAAGACATCTCAGAGCCAGGTAAAAAAAAGAATGCCTACCCAACAAGTCTAGCTGAATCCAAAGTACAACAAGCAGCCACTTCCATGATTACACAAACTTTCTGGGGGCAAAGGGAAGAGAACAACTTCAAATAAGTGGGACCTGGACCACACAGGATATGAAAAGTTAAAACTAAAATCATAAGGACCAGTCCTGGCACAACAAGCAGCTAGTGCAAATCCAACAGCACAAGAGTGAGAATGGGCCAGAAATACCAGTTGTCACCCTCTAGACTTATTGAATGCAATGAAGGCTGCCATCAGTAAGTCCATAGTTCATAGGTTCATAGGTTCATAGGTTTATACTAGGCTATCTGCCCTAAGGCATTTATAAGCCTAGCCCAAATTTTTGTGGCTTACGCCACCCCTTATATGAAAAAATACTGTGCCCATTAGTTTGTTGTGCCTCTGTCCAGCAGTGACACAGATATGATTCCCGGGGTAAACCTACGATCTCCCATCCTAAAGTGCATTTCACATCTCACTAATCCAGATGAGAAGCTAGCAGCACAATAATCACTGTGGCAAGTTCCAAAGATGTTAAATGCTTAAACTGGGAGATGTGTTTTAGATGCCAATATGAAGTCAGGCATCACCACCAGATTTAATGCACAAAGCGTAAAGTACAGCTGTGTAAGCAAACTTACCCATTATCATAACAGTAGAAGTTCAAATGATTACTACTGCAGTAGCCTTAGCTATATGGGTAACATCCGGCCAAGGATATAACAGCTGTCCAGCTTCCAAAGTTTCAAGGCACCTTCCACATGCTTAAACCATCAGTCAGCTCAAGCTTGAGCTGACTAAAATGACAGGTTTAAGCACCAAGCTCTTCAGAGCTTTCATGACAACAGGGAGAAGGAGGCTGAGCCCTGGAAGGACAATTCTAGGAACGAAAGATAAGAATTTACACCCTAGCATAAACATCACAACAAAAAGGCATGGGGTGGGGGATGGGAGTAGGGAGTGAGCAGCATACTGCAATAGTGATTATTCAAACATCTATCATTATGGTAAGTTTACTTACACAACTGTACTTTGTTCATCATATTGATCACTGCACAGTAGCCTAAGCTATATAGGTAGATGACCTTAGTTAACTACATCTGGGAAGTGGAAGGAGTAGAGTCCAGGAGTCCCTAAGAGAATGGTCCTAGCAAAGCCTGGTCTTGAACTAGAGAAGGAATCAAGCTTATAGTGTTTTGGCAAAGTATGAACAGAGGACCAAGTTGCTGTTTCTAGAAAACATCTTGAACCTAACCCTTTCAATAAAGCCATAGATGAAGCCAAGGCCCTGGTAGAGTGGGCCTTGACTCTGCATGTAATAGTTTGTTGTAGTGAGTATAAGAAAAGGTAATAGCCTTAGACAACCATTTGGAAATAGTCTGCTTTAACACAGGTTATCCCTTCTTCTTACCTTCACAAGAAGTGAACAATTGATCTGAAAGATTAAGTTCTGTCAATATAGTACTGACATTGTCTGTGAACATCCAAGGTATGAAGAACCCATCTCCCTCATTTTTAAGTGCAGGAAAAAATGGGGAGATGAATAATTTGGTTCAAAGCAAATTCAGATACCACTTTAGGCATAAAAGGATTAGTTCTCAAAGAAATCCTGTCCCTGTGGAAAAAGAGACAGGACTGACTCACCATAAGAGGTTGTAACTCAGATACCCTTCTTGCAGAGGTCAGAATAATCAGTAAAACTTTTTTATGTTAAGACTCTTAAGTCAGTCAGGTTGGCTACTGCAAATGGACCAAGTGTTAGCTTCTCAAACACAAAAATTAAGGTCCCAAGAAGGGGGCACTGACTTTCTTGGAGGCCTCTTATGCAAAACCCCTTTCAAAAACATTTTGACAAGAGAATGCATTGAAAGAAGAGGATCCATGGACAGATATGTTGAAATGGCCGATAAATGAACCTCAAGGGAAGAAATTTCAAAGGATAGTAACTGACACAAATATTGTAAAACCAGAGCACTAGCCCTGAATGGGTGCTGATTATGTTGTTGGCACCTACTAGAAAACCTTTTCCATTTGCTAATATATGATTTTCTAGAAGCAGGTTTTCTTGCCTCCATTAATACCTGCTGCACATCCTCAGTAAACAGGTGCCAAAAAGGAATTAAGATCCTATCATCCAGACAGCCAATTGAACTTGACTGGGGTCAGGGTGGATCAAGCACCCCAGATCTTGTGTGAGTAGATCAATTTTGTGAAGAAGCTTGTGGTAATTGCCCATGGTCATTCCCAAAGAAGGGATAATCACTGTTGCCTGGAACAGAAGGGAGTCACCACAATGATCTTGGGGGGATTCCTTCTGAATCTTCAGTACCCTGGATATAAGTGGAAAGGGTGAAAAAGTGTACAGGAACATTCTTGTCCAAGAAAAAGAAAGGGCATCTGACTTCCAGACCACCGATCTAATTTCCATTCATAAGGATCTGGCCTGGTCCTGCTCATCTTGTCTACCACACAATTTTGCTCTGACAGAATGTAGGATGCCTGTAGAGTGAGATTGTGCTCTGAAGCTAAATCCTAACTGCTAGCCTTCAGAGGAAGTACAACCTGGTTCACCTTTGCTTGTTGATGTACCACATGATTGTGGCATAGTTTGTAACAGTTTGAAGAGGTCCCAGGATGAAAGATGATTCAGAGAGTTGAGTGCCTTAATCAGAGCAAGTATCTCTTTTATATTGATGTGCTTGCATCTGTCCTTGGTGTCTCACACACTTTGCAGTTTAATCCCTCCTGAAACTGTTCCCCAAGCAAAGTCTGAGGACTGCGTGGTGACTCACTGCTTTGGAACAGAGAGGGAGAAGGAGAGAACTAGATTTAATGGTATTTGCCATCTCCGCAAAGTGATTCCCCTTATGACAAACCCAGGCACTAGGATTTAAAAGGACAGAGGATGTTGGTGCAGAGACCAAAGGGACATCAGATATCATCAGATATCATTGTATCTTTCTCATGTGGAATCTTGCCAGGGGTATCATAAGAATCATGGATGCCATGAAAGCCAAAATCATGAGCCATTCAATCACTGTAGCTGAAGTCTGAGAGGAAAACCTTAGAAATAGATCTAGATATAGCTCTATTTTTCCTTGTGGAAGTAAAGCTGTTTGAACTGAGGTGTCTAGCTGACACCCCAGGAATGCAATCCTGTGCAAAGGAGTCAAAAATGTATTTTGAATATTGTCCTTGAATCCCAGCTTGTGTAAACGATCTCTCAAAGTTAGAAATTCCTAACACTTTGAAAAAGATTCTGCAAAGATAAGCAAGTTACCTAAATATGGAAAAGTGTGGCTACCCTGTAGCCATTAATGATCTGTAACTGGAACTAGACACTTTGTAAACACTCTTGTTGCGATAGATAACCCAAATGGTAAGGCATTAAACTGATAATGTGATCCAGGTGCACAAACCTTGAGAAACTCCTGAAGTCTGGATGAATAAGGATGTGATGAAAAGCATATTTTAAATTTGGTGTTACCAAGAAACTTGAATGAGGAAGAAGCGGAGACAGGCTGTGAAGTAACAGCATTTTTAACTTGGGAACTATTGGAAACAGGTTTAAGAAAGAAAGAGCCAATACTGGTCTCCAAGCATTTTCTTTCTTTAGTTCTAAAAAACATCCTTGAGTAAAAACCTTTGCCTGCCTGGGAAAGTGGAACTGGTTCTATCACTCCCTGGGACAGCATGCGATGGCAGGTGGAAATAAGAGTCTGGTCTAGTGGATGAGAAATTATCCCCTGGAAAGGAAAAAATTTCTCCCTCTGCCATCTGTAACCTTAATGAATAATCTTCAGAACTCATTTGTCTGAAACTATCTGTTGCCAAAAAGCAAAGTGGAGATTCAGATTTTCTAGAAAGGAAAAAGGGGCTACCGTGGTTGGGGGTGGGTGGAACAAGGTTCCTTAAATACTTATTCTTACTTGGACTGTCCTTTGTTTTGGGGGGTTCCAGAATTCTATTTGGAACCCCCATGACATTTCTTCTTAAATGTCTGTTTATGTTCATTTTGTTGAGACTGTTTATTTTGTATTTTGACAAAATTGGATTGGGGGTTAGAGGATCCCTTAGAAATTTTGGAGGAGGGATGGATGAAAAATCTTAAGAGATTCCCCAACTTATACCCTTTATCACATTTTTTTAATCACATCTTCAAAAGGAGAATTTAGAATTTCATTTTTGAAATCAATCTGGGAGGTTCTGAGAATGCAACCCTTCAAAACAGTGCCAGTGGCCATAGCCCTGGAAGAATTATCAACTGAGTCATACAAAGACTGCAAACAATGAGTAGTGACTTGTACAACAGAATAAACTAAATTATTTAAAGCAGATTTTTACTCACACTAAGTAACTATAGACAAAACATTCTTCATACCTTCACATTTAGTCAAAATACAAAAAGCCTGAAATTCAAAATTCTGAAAATCACTTTCAGAAGCAAACACTTTTTTCTCCATATTTATCAATAATCTTCCCATCTTTATTAAAAAGAGTAGGACTGGAATTAATTAAATATTGAGCAGCAGTAGGATTAACTAAAATGAAAGATGCTGGGCCGTTTTTGGGAAGAGTGTATAAAATCTTAAACGGCTGAAGAACTTTGTACATCTTATCTGCCTTTTTAGTAGTAGGTGGCTGACTATTAGTAAAATTGCAGGCAGTAACATACACATCCTCCAAAGGTGACAGAACTGGAGAAACAGGTGAAGGTTCTGGAAACTCCTTCTGTAACAGCTCATAGTATTTTCTGAGACTGTGAAGCCTCAGTGTTCTCCCACCAAAAACACCGGCACATTCTGGAAGTAGATTCAGTGTAAGAAACCCCCAAAGGGAGAATCAGAAATTGAGCTCTCCTCTGAGTCTGAACCAGAAATCTGGAGGGAGAATCCTGTATCTGTCTCTTTATCTTCCTGTTCAGATCTATAATCTTGAATCTCTTCAGGAAAAGAGACATCACCCTTTCTTTTACCAGAAAGTAGTTTATAAGGATCAATAACCTTAATTAAACTGTGAGCCACACTCAGTAAATTATTCCTATCCAAAGAAATTTGAGGAAAAGTAGAGTTTAGTTGTCTGTTTCTTTTTAAAGAAAAATGGGGCCAACAATGTTAATTGCAGCAGCACCTTCCTCATGGATGGGCACAACATTCAGACAAAACAGGGAAGCCTTCCCTGTTCCCTCTTCCAGGACCAAAATGAGTGGCTCTCACTTGCCCACTGAGGTGATCCCAACAGCCATAGAGGACATGACTAACCCCCTGGTCCATTATGGCTGTAGATGCTACACCAGAGGGACCTGGGTTAAAAGATGAATGGTCTGACATACAACTAATGGCCATAGCAGAGTCACCCGACTGAGGTTGAGGCAAATTGCTAGCTGATAGTGGTGGTAAAGGATGTTTGCTTAACTTTTTTTTTTTTTTTTTTGTGACTGGTAGGACCGACTATTGAACTGACAGTTTGTTTCATGTTCCAGATGAAAAAGGGTGCCTCATTCCTGAGGAAAACAAACAAAAGCCAGTAAAAACTTAGTCTTTAAAAGTCACCTTTTTCACACAAAAAAAAACACAGTAAAAAGCACTTTAAAAGAGATAGCCAGTCCCAAAAAGCAAAATAAACACAATTTATCCACAGAAAAGTATGTTTTTAATACTTTAAACAACTTTTAAACGGACAGGAAAAAAAAAAGACTGCTCTCATTTAAATATACAAAACAGTCTCTTGACAGTCCATTAAAACACAAACTTCTACCATTAAAATACCTTTCCTGAACACGAAAGTGTCATCAAACAAAATAATGTTTTAAAATGGAAGTATTTTTTTACCTAAAAGGGAACTTAGCTGAGCAAAGGAACAGCACAAGTTGATCATCGATCCCTGAAAGCCTCAGAGGAGCCTTCGGTGAAAGAAAAGCTCTGAAGAGCTTAGCGCCCAAAACTGTCCTTTTAGTCAGCTCAGCTTGAGCTGACTGACAGTTTGAGCGTGCAGAAGGTGTCCTAAAACTTTTGAAGCTGGCTGGTTGTTCAGTCCTTGGCAGGATATAACCTATATAGCTAA
Organism: Protopterus annectens; assembly: GCF_019279795.1. NCBI lineage: Eukaryota > Metazoa > Chordata > Ceratodontiformes > Protopteridae > Protopterus > Protopterus annectens. Next base: position 494,581,244 of record NC_056734.1, read on the forward strand.
GTCTACTGCAGCAGTAATCAATCTAATGAACATATTTCAATCTATTCTAGTATTATAGATGTTATGTCAGTGTTGTAAATATATTATGTATTCACTATACCCTAGAGTGGTAAGAAACAAGTAGGGGTTGTGTGATTCATTTGTTATCTTTACCATGTTCACTATTACTGTTTCTTTTCCCTCATTCTCTTCTGGGTTGTATCTGTATATGGTCCACATGAAGCAGTGCTCTAGCCCACTCAAAAAATGCATGCATAATAAAAAATAAATTCTTACCATAAATGATAAATGGAGAAAGGAGTGGGCTCTGTGAAGGGCAGCCAGTAGCATGGACCATCTTCACCTCATTCTTTGAAGTGTTGAGTTTTAAATGACATAAATCCATCAATTATTGATAGTCAGCCTGCAGCAGTGCCGTTGAGGGATAAAACAATGAGTACAAACAGGTGACCCACATTTGATTAGCACCTAGGACACGCAGACAGGATGGGGCATGGCCATCCTTGGGGGGGGGGTCCCATCCAGGATGAGCTGCCTCTTTTGATGATCAGGACCTGGAGAGCTGAAGCCCATCATGATGTCAGGAGTAAATGCCAGGGGGATGTGGCCATGGCCAACAAACTTTGTGGTTGTAATCTCTGTTGACACATGTTGGGGGGAAAGCATGTGTGGACAAAAGGGTATAGGCAGCCCTTGTTGTGATTCATGTGCTCACATCACCACCAAAAGCAGGGTTAGGCCATAAAGCAAAATACCTCTCATTGCTGGGATGCCAGAGAGGGCAAAAATCTTACTCATGGCTGCCACACACACAAACACACACACACACACACACACACACACACACACACACACACACACACACACACACACACACACACACACACACACACACACACACACACACACACACACACACACACACACACACACACACACACACACACACACACACACACACACACACACACACACACACACACACTGGATGGTCTCTACCTGGTCTTATCAGGCAGTAAAATCAGAAACATGCTCCTAAGAAAAGGAGAATCATACCTGATTATCATTAGCATACCAATGGTAACCTATATATCTTCCTTGAATAACATCTCTTAAACATAGCATGTATGGTGTGAATAACAAAGATCCAAAGTCAAGTCCTCTGGCTACCAAATGTAGGTGAGTAACTGCCACATGAATTAAGACTTGAAGCAATCTGGGACTTTGAACAATCAGGACTGCCCAAATGAAGTTTATTGGGAATTTGTTATATGCTTTCTCCAAGTCTAGGAATGCCTAGTTGGACACTTTCCTCATCCCTGGATTCTTCCACACTATCTGTGTTACATCATGTCCTGATCTGAATCCAAGCTGGTCATTTCCCATCTTATTTTCTCCTACTATCCATACTTACCAATCACCCTCTCCAGCATTATGCGGTGTGACAGAAATTTGATACTTCAGTACTGCCAGAATTGTGAACGTCCCCTTTGCACTTGTATACTACTACTAGAACATTTATTCTCAAGTCACCTGTGATTTGCATTAATCTCCATACTGTTATGAGTTCCCTCAGGAGACATTTGTAATCTAACCCACCTGATATCTTGATCACATCAGCTATGACTTCATCTGAGCTTTCTGCTTTCCCTGACTTCATTTTCCTGTGTTGTACTTACTTTTTCCAAGGGGTTCTTCTTCCTCTTCCACTGTAGTCTGTGCATGGGGCAATACAACTTCTGGGGAGTTTTCTTCATTCAGAAGCTGCTGAAAGTACTTCCATCTGCCTTTCATGTCTTCTGGACTGGTGAGCAGATTATTGCTGGCATCCATTTTGAACGGTGTCTGATGATTATCTTATTTAGCTTTCTGGTTTTAAATTCCTTGATGCTTGCATTTCTGTTCCAAACCCCTTTCTGTATAGCTTAGTTCTTTCTATGTATTACTAGACCATGTACATCACTACATCAAACCTACCTTGAATGTTTGTATAGTGTTCAATAACATTTAAATGGGGCCCTTCATCTTTCCAACCTTCTCTTGCAATACCTAAAACACCTGCCACATACCAACTCAAAAGGACTGAGTTTTGTCAAGGTATGTTTACTTTTTAATAGCAATTAGAAGGCATGGTTTTAACTAGTTGTATTTGTCATCCTCCTGAATAACTTTTTTTCAGCATAGATTTCATGTTCAGTTAAATTCTCCTCTAATCCGTGCACCTGGGGATAATACTCTGAGTGTTTAACAACTTGAGCTTAAAGCAATGGCATACGTGATGTATTATTCTGAGCAAAGAGTCTACTGATGAATAAGGGTTTCCTTAGGTACCCCTACTCGGAAAAATATGACTTTCACCCTAGCTATACCTTTTGCATTAGCTTTACACAGTGGGACACATTCAAGGTTTTAGTTGCATGATCCAAAATAACAAAAAACATTTTTAAACTCATGCATTTATTTACTTTTATTTAGTCATTTATCGTTTGTTGACCAGATTAGTCCCACTAGGCTAGCGGCTTCTTTACAGGGGAGACCAAAGTGATATTAGTACTTCTAGGGAAGATTTGGCCAGGGTATTGGAGAGCTTCCCATACTCTTCTCTACAGATGCCATGGGACCATAAACATCCACCTGAGCTACCACCAACTCAAGCAGATGGGACCTTAGTTTAACATCTCAAAAAAGGATAGCATAATCAGGAGTGCAGCACCCCCTAATGCAATCCAATCACCTTGAGTGGGAACAGAACCCACAGCCTTCTGGTCTTCCAGTACCAAAGGCAAGTGTGCCAAATATACCTGATGAATTTTATACACTAGGGTTATTTTAAGGGGCATATGAAGGCTTGGGCATGGGTAATCAAGCATTTACAGATGGCCTCTGTCTACTAGAGACATTGATACCAGACCAGGGGGTAAATTTCCAATTCCCCCATCCATTGGTGCAATTTATACTTAAATTGGCTTAAGGAAGAGCTCTGCTTCACGTGCATGAGAAGCCTGTTCCAGAGAAGGGGTAGTCACTGAGACACTTACCTGTCCCTTACACATGTCCTATTTATGTTAAATACAAGGTTTAGGCTCCTAGATAGGGAATGCAGATGCTGTTTGTTTTGCAAATGCACTACAGGTCCAAAAATGGGATCAGAGGATTATGGTGACTGTCGCTCTCTCTACCTTACTTTTTCTTGCTCTTTCTTTTATGAACCTGATGCATAAAACTCTCCTTATTTTGCTTGAAGTTCCTGTATTTTGGTTGAACAGGACCATCACCGGTGTACTTTTAAACATTATCTCATCTCTTAATATAAGGTACGTTCTCTTACTCTCCTGTATCTTGTTTTCCTTCTGTTTCAGGGTGAATGAACACCACCTTCTCATTTTCATTTTGGGTTGTTTTTCCTCTGAAAATGGTACCTAAGAACATATATATTTTTCAATTTTGCCTTTTTGCTTGTTTATAGATAATTGTTCCTAGTCTTTCTTTGATTTCCTGCCTTGCACTGACAAGTTAGTCTAGAACTCTGATTAGGTAACAGTTTCTTCCCCATTCACTTCACTGGTAGAATTTTTCTTACTGGTGGGTATTTCCTCCATAGCACTCACCTCCAGCCTAGAATTCCCCATTTCTGGGGCTTTCCATTTCAGCTTGACAGGAAGTTTACATTCTGCACAGCTTTCTGCACTTCTCAAAAGCCCTAACATCATTCCCGCATAGTACACTTTTCAGTGAGCAATCACTTCTCTTCAGTTCTGTTAATCATTTTTACTCCCTGTTCTGCAAATATTTCAAGTTGGAATGTATTATTGGGTAAGTCCCTTCCTTCCACTGTTTCTACTCTTCAGGTTGCTGTGTCATGGATATTGGCTGACATGTCTCTTTAAATGGTGTCGATGTACCTTTTCTGGATCCTTAGCCAATATTTTGTTCTTTTAGGATGATCTAACATAACGCTCTGATCTTTGTTGGACTTCTACAGTCTAATGAAAATGTTTGGGTGCTTGCCTGTCCCCCTTTTACCATGTTAGTCAGTGCTATATCTGCAGGTTTATTTTCTTGGTGCTGCCCCTCCTTACACTGATAAACTAGTTTACCAGCTAGAATACTTTTTTCCATTGTTTCCACAAATCTTTAAAGTGAGGGAAAAGATTTTATTATTAGAGTTTCATGTGTTAAATTAACTATAGCAGAAGGATAATCTACTGTCCCAAGTGCAGTTTGTATTTGAGCTGTATGATGAGGCAGTGTTTCTTACTTTCATGAAAGCACACTAATCCAACTGTCTTATTAGTAAGGGCTTTCTTTCCACATTCATATATACTGTCCCTTTACCAGGACCATACTGACTAAATCAGGCAGCCTTTGCAGCTCAGTGCATTCAACTAAGGCACTGCACTTCATTTTGCAGTGCCGAAGAAACAATGTAATCTCAATTATACTAGTTGAATCATTACTACATTTCATGGACATACCATCAACCTTATCATGCTTTTCAGAAGGTAATTTTCACAGGTATGACTGTGTTACTACTACTAGTGTATAATCCAGGAATGTGACTGCCTTTTAAACATTTAAAAATGTGTATGTCTACAGGCAATTCTTTCTGTTACCAATAATTGGTATAGGTTTTACTGCATATCTGACTGCCTAGTTCTAGCACAGTTACACTGCATAACAATCATTCTAGTAGTACAACAAATGTCAGGATACACCATCAGCCTAGCCCAACAAGTAACTTTTACTCATGATAAGAATGAGAGCTCAACAGAAATAATGTTAATATCTCAAACATCTAAATTTCACTATTGCTTAGGAACTAAAATACATTATGGGGCATGCACATTCTTAAAAGGGCAATACTAAATATTAGCCTTAAAATGGCAATGGCCATCTTACACATGCACAATACTGCGACAACTTTATTCCACTCATCTCCCCTTAAAAGAAAACTCTAATTTCTTCAAATTATGAAATATGATGTTATACAACCAATGTACCATACATTCAACACTTTGGATGGATTCGGCAAAACCATACAGTTACTACAAACAATATGATTAACACAAAATACTGGAGATAAACTTATAACCACCAAGAAAGAAAGACCAGGATCCACACTTTCAGTAGATTTAGCGCTTTCGTTTTTTAATAAAAACTTCATCAGAATCTAAACAATATGATTAACCAATATGATTATTTATGAAATGTTAAGAAAGACATTGTTAGCAATTATTTAAACTATCCCAATGACACTGTCACAATTCTGAAAGCCCTGGCATGCAAATCTCTCACACACACTTATTCTCTTCAGTATCACTGGAATTGCTAACAGACTGAAAACCTGTGGAAGGAAAACTTTAAGCTATCTAAGACCTAAATTGATACAATCAGCAACAAAAACTCACTGCTAATCCAAAAAAAAATTATGCCAAACATCGAACATTAGACTCACAGTAATTTATTGGTTAAGTTATTAAATTCCTATGAGTCTAATATTCTAGGGTCGGCATCTTTTTTTTTTTTTTTTGGATTAATAAAACTTTGAGACATGCTACTATGACAAGTGTCACCAATAGTTGTATGGATGGGGTTTGAATCCCATCACTGTCAACCAAATATTTGATGACCAGTGGCACTCACTGCCAAACGAATAAGAAGAAAAGGTCCAAGCTCACACAAGAGGGATGGTATCTTGAGTCACACCACTCAGAAATTTAATTCAATAATCAGTTTATAAAATCCAATCTGGACCGAAGAGCATAAAGGGACCTATGCACTGCTGCCCTAAGTAAAAGCTTTCAACATCCACACCCAGGTTGGTCTGCACAGAGACTACCTACAGAGTGGAGACTTTGACCTAGCACCCCAGGCCCCTTTCTCACGGCTTTCTCTGTGAAAAATAATGCCTTCCAGTGCCCCTTTCCCATGGCAATTTTCTATCAAATTATTGTTTGCATACATACACACACACACACACACACAACACACAATTCCCAGGAAAATCTGGCAGAATTTTACAATTCTCCACAGCTTTCTTCCTGCATAGTACTACTGCCACCACCCTGTAAGGCCAAGGCTCTTATGCCAAGTATGAGACCATATACCTTAATATTTTCACTGGTAGTCAGCCCAAATGATCTAGCTAAGTGGAGACAGAGAGACACGGATTATTTATTTAGTTTATTTATTTGATTACTGGGAAGGTCCGAATGGGCTGTGCAAGAGCCTTTTTCAGCAGAGGTCTGGGGAAAAAAGCTCCTCAAAATTACACATTCAAACAAAAAAAAAAGAAAACATAGATAATATGGAAAAATATTACACAATGAGGCACACAGTGCAGTCTACAGGTTAAACATAAAAAGGAAAGAGCAAGTGCACAATGAAAATAAAAATATAATTCAGTTACAGTGGACAGAGCATTCTAAAAAATCTGATCTACAGATAACGAAACCTCCTGGTATCTCTTACTAAGAAATACTGGCACTGACTAACCAGAGTTAAAGAAATAATAAAAATATGAGACCTTTTCCACATATATGTCACAAAATTCTTCCAACCAATGACAAGAAAACAAAAATCAGGCTCACATTTTTATACATTTCAATTGCTTGGTTGTTACTCTTAGGCTTTGCATCACTTCCTCTATAAGGAAGCATTACCTCAGCTCTTCCTTATTTTGCTTTCCTGCAGTAAAAGTAATTAAACCAGTCCCACCACCTATAAAGAACAAGAGCTTAACTATATCAGCCCAGAGACAACAGACATCAGCAATACACAAGATGTAAACATGCATCTCTTAACTATCTGCATTTTAATGTCTGCTTTATTTTCACAGTTTTAGTCATCTATTACTTTGATGTAGACTAATTACATTTTATAACTTTCCAGCATAAGAGATGCATACACTTAAAAAAATCATGCCCATATATGTCCTTCTGTATTCAAAACAAGAAAAGGTTACACTTTACCAACCCGGGGGAAATTCATTTTGCACATCAAATGCACTGCTAGTAGGATATAAGAAAGATAAGAAAAAGAAAAATACATAATATTTTATATCAGTTTTCCTTAGCCTAGCATTAATACCATCACAACAACAAGCATTTGAACTTTTACAGTTACTAGACAAAACATCAACAGGGTTAGAAACAGGAACAGTCTCACTTGATAGCATTGGTTGTACAGCAGATAGTCTAGCAATGTGATTAGTCAAATTCAAATGTCAAACCTTGTATCAGATATTTGGATGAAGGTAGCTCTTTTGTTGGTATAGGACTGGATTTGCTAGGTATCAAGTTGTTCTTGAACAGTGTATTTATGTTGACTCTCAACAGCAAATTGGATATACCATTAATTCATCATGCTGTCATCTTTAGTTTGTAGCATGCAGAAACATGGTTCACTGGTTTTCTTCACTGCTACATGTGTTGGTCCCTACTTTTTCTCTAGTATCTAACTTTTACTAGGCAGACTGACCTAGCTGCAGGACATGTAACGGGTGCAGAGAATGACAAAAGTTGTAAAGGTTTTTGAAGTTTTGGCATTTTGGTCATACAGAATAACTCTAGGCTCAAAGTTTGACTCTGTCACTGGCATGTCAGGTCATATTTCTCTTCCAAACATCAAGTGTGAAGAGTTTATTCTTGTTGCACTGTGTGTAGTAGTTTGGCATGTCATGATAAGTATCTTTTTGACAGCTGCCTGTAATGTTCTCTCAGCATCAGTATGTGATTGCAGATAATAAGAACTTGATCAATACAGGTAAAACCCAACAACAAACTATTGGAACTCACCTGATATAATGAATTCCATTAGCTGTAACCACTTCAATAGGTACACCATACCTTGAAGACTTACCCCCGGATTCATGAAGCTCGGCACAAGGCCGGTGTAAGGCTTGCGGCCGTGTGGCGTATATATGGAGTAGTAGCGCCATATGCATATTAATGAAGGCATGCAGCCGCCACAGCCACGTGCATAGGAAACGTGTGCGAGTGCATGGGGCGTAACGAAGTTGCGGAGGGAGGCATGTCAATGTCGGCTGTCGATGAGCAACCTAAACTGCTGAATATTATAGTCCACCTGCAGTAATAATCGCACCTATCAGTGTCCGTGGAGACTGAAATGCATACAAAACATGCAAGATAATCCCTGCGAACAGAAAATGAAGAAGCAAACACAAATGCACGATAGGGAATAACAGGTCCCTACCCTTGAACAAATGACAGAAAAACCGTGTGCCCGTAGTCCAACATAGTGTTGATAGCTATACCATGTGGAAGTGAAACATATCATATGCTAGGGCTCCGCCAGGAAATGCGTCAGCCCAATGGAGAGGGTCACCAGCTGACCCATAATGTGAGGGAGGGTACATAGCTGTGCAGATGTGTCCATAACAAAATACACTAGGAGAAATGTAGATATATGTAGTGACTGTATGTCCGAATTATATCCCACAAGGGATGTAATAGTCACATACAAAAGGTATGTCTGTATCCCACATAACAAATGTGATAGGGAATAGAATACACATGTAAACGAATCAGGGGCATAGAAACAGCTACAACAATAAGGACACATGTAGGCCGAAAGGAACAGTATGACCCGTACCATCGACTAAGAATACCACCTGTCCCACTTTGCGAGCGACAGTACCGCTGCGGCCAGATGTGTCCCGACACGAGTTTGTAAACATGGCAAATGTGCAGAGATTATAGGACATAATTATCCCTCAGACGTCATGTAATAGTGGCATTAAACAGTTGTTCTCCACACGTATATTACATAAATGTCATAAGAAAAAGAATAAGCCACTGAAATGCTACAAGACTAAAGCTTAGATATAGGCAAGAGTTGTAAGTTCTATCTGCCGAACTGACCGTGGGTATGTGTCGGCGTGTAAAATGTGTTGTGTCCACTGCAAATGTTACATTGTGGCCAATTAAAAAGGTGGAAACAGTACTGTAGACTGTGGGGAGGCATTATCCATAACAGTCGGATATGTGGAAGGAATAGCATGGACATAGGAAAAGGTGCCATCCCCCCAATGAGTACAACAGGTCTGCAAATCCCAGGAGTAATCGGTAGAAGCCAAACTAGTATGTGACACAGCCGAACGGGTAGTACCCGGGTATACCAACTAAGTAATGAAAGTGAAGTATGGGCGTGTACCCATGTGTGTGAGGTATAGCACGTGGGAAGCAAACATGGCAGTGTAGTCCACACAACCATAAAGGTACCCGACACCTGTAGGGCAGTCAATGTGCTACTCTGGCCGTGTCATGGCCCAACAACAAAAGTAGTGAGCTATCGGATGTGAGTAATTTGCATGTGAGGGGTGGATGGGTAATGGTAAAACCCGCAAAGGCGATACTGTGTCGTATGCAGAAAAAGGTGAACCAGAGGTATAGGAGGGGGCAGCGGGTGAAGTGGACATAAACACAAACACATGGAAAAACAGCTGCAAGACAGGCAGACAGGCCATAGTGTAGAACACAATCCCACAAACATATGTATCATGTAAATGTGCGATCAAAATGTATAGATATGTCACCGTCACATACCCACAGGTTGGTCCTGATGGAACTGGCCATAACAAATGCAACACACCTGGCTGCATAATGGGCTACCCAGCATACCCTCCACATCACACAACCCACCCCCGTAACAGAATGTCCACCAAATCCACCCGTACGTGGCCCAATGGTTCGTTGCAGACACAGCTACAGATACCGACCCCTACGCATATGTAGTAGGTATTGTCACCCTAGGCAGTGTCAGGATAGCAAACCATGTATTCCCTGCATGTTAAACCCCCTGCACATTTTCATAAAGCCAAAATACATTTCGATATCATTTCTGTGTGGAATGGTCCAATTTCTGGAATATCCCTTACGGGATAAGTAACCTGTGTAAATAGTAGAATGGGTATGACGACAAGGTGTCCAATCCTGTACATATCTGGACACAAGTCAAAACGTGAAGTAGAGGTCCAAGACACTGTCCAGACCTGAGTGGTCATGCATAACCTAGTACCCAGGAAAAAACACCTTCCCGTGACACACGTGTCCCCACACAAATATGCGGGAGAATATATTGCACACTCGCATAGTGGCAAACAGCAGAAGGGTGAGGAAGACACCCGACATTAACAGGATAACCCTGATGAAGTGTGAGGGATACCTAGTGTGTGCCGGCGTGACCGACCATACCTGACAACCTGTGTGAGCTAGATATCTGGACAGAGCCGTGAATACAAGTGAGACAAAGGTACAATATGCAAAGATAGCTGTTAGAAGTTATTCATGTATGTGCAGTCTGAGTACCCGGGAAGTCCACTGGGCGAAGAAGTGCCCAGTAACAGTGGAGGCCCGGGTAGAAAAGCTCCACATGCAATACAAGGAAATAAAGGCTACATAATGTTAAAGGTAAAATACAAGAGTAAAAGGCATACAGTCAGGAAATACACATGCATAAAATGTGCATAATAAGACAGTGCAAATCCAGAGTTTTGTAGTGGTAATACAGAAATTTACAACAATGACATACTTGGAGTCAAGTGAGTGTCAGCTATGTCTGGTTAAGCTGGAGGGTAGAGAGGAGCAGGAGTATGGAGAGCTCAGAGGAGTGAGATCCCTAGAATGTATAACAGGTGCAAGCAGGAATATATCCATGTTAATGGACAAACATAGATATATCATAGAATGACAGTTTGCACAATGGCATTAATGTCCGGAGTATGAAGTCTGAAACTCAACTGTCTGCCAGCACGTCCCGACATCTGTCCCTAATGCCGAGCTACTGCTGTGCCAGAACACAACAGCGTATTACAGAGGTTCATACCATATCACTCAACTGTCCAGATATTCGCAGAATGACCAGAGTGTTGGCTCATATTGTTGTGTGCCTCCGACTATCTGCGTCTGTCCAGTAAATAGGTGTGGATTGATGTCACGAAATAATGAGGATTAAGTATAACACTCCACATCCCGCAGAAGAGTCATGATAATGCAAAACCTAGTATTCTATCAACGTTATAAGCTTGTAAGGAAACTAGTTAAAATGTGTCCCTCTTACTCTCCCCATCATGTCAGGTTTGCGCAGATTTGTTGCTCAAAGAAGTTGAGAGGTATGGTCCGTACATATGTACAGTAACAACCCATGACATTTGTGTAATGTACAACTGCATACCTGTAGTCACAACATGTCCAAGAAAATAATCCCCGTATGAATGAATACAGGTAATAGTGAAATGTGAATGGGAACCCCCCCCCCTCACCGTGGAGTATGGGCCATAACAACCCCACCCATAATATGTACAGCCAACAGAATAAGCTCCTGATAGGTGCACAAACACATGTGTCTATAAATACAGGTAAAATGTTTATAAAAGGGAGAAGCTCCCTGTCCACATGCTTCATCTGACATTTGAACTTGGCCAGAGAAGTTCCTTTCACCAGGCGGACAAGCCTATACCCAGATCACTACATGAACACCCTGACAATCAGAAACGTGTATGTGATACGACTATATGCCCTGGTGTTCTGCATATCCTCGGAGTGATTAACAATGCAGCTGGGGTCCACAGCAGTAGGCAATAGGGAATGTGTAATATGTAGTACCGCATTTATCACAGCAGGGGAATGGATGCCTGTGTTGTAAGTGAAGCGGTGAGGCATATGTCGATGTAGCTAAGTACTATGGGTATGCATATCAATGAGGCAGAACAGCAACAGAATACTGTTTCCGGCATCCGTCAAACGTGAATGCAGTCCCGGTTGACCTACGACCACTGCAGATATCCCTGTAAAGTGTAATGAATGCGTTCGTGCTGTACACACAGTTAAATACATAAAGGTGAACCATGTGTTTCACACCAGTCCATAAACCAGACTACAGATAAGTAAGTGTTACGGTCAGAAGTATGAAAGGCCGTGCAAGCATACATATCTATTAAACAGATGTAACCCACAACATGTATATGCAAGTGCGCCTGTGCGTGTGTGATCCGCTCACAGCATAGTAAATGAATGCTGTTTCCCCCACGTTATACATACATGGCTCAAACCTGTTAATCCCGTAAAGTTTGAAACCGGACAAAGCCATGTGCAAACTACTGGTACCAATAGGGACAATCCCCAGATATGTGCCAGAACAAACATAGAAAGTGGATAGAATAACGGGTGTGTCAGTAGCGTGGATTCTCTGAAGGGTATGCAGTCGTAACCTGAACTGCTTGCCAGTATTTCCCAACGTAAGCCTTTAATGAAATGCCACTAAATTGCCAGATAGACATAGGTTATGAAAAGCACACCGAAGATAAAGAGGCAACCAGCAGTACATTCTGCGACAATCTGTACAGTGGAAAGGTATGATATGGATATAGATATATGTGTATACACATAATCCACAGATGTAAACCAAAGCAAATTATGAAATGAGGACTGTACATGTATATATGTATACACAACAAACATATGTCCCGTAGATATGACATATGTACATAAATAGGCCACGGCATAGCTATTATGGGTAGACAAACAGACATGCACGAAAGGTGAATAAACTGCTGCTTTCCAAACCATTGGCCAGAAAGTGACAGTCTGGCAAGTTCTACACTTTAAACATGAATATAGGTGTCCATTGCAGGACCCCAAAAATTGATCCATACATAGTGTCAACCGTCATTGATGCAAAAGAAGTGACCTCAGCAAATACGATATAGCTGTACATGCAACAGTAGCAGGTGCATGGGTAATAACACATGTGTCGATAGAATGTATGATGTATGAACTGATATCCGGAGAGTGGGGAGTGCTTATAAGTGTCTCCACACTTTAGTACCGCTCACATTAAACATGTGTAATGGGTACTGTGGAGGGGTGTCAGGTATGGGAATCATGGGTATGCAGAAATGGGCCTAGGTTTTGTTTGGCACAGATTTATTAGGTCTGCCCCGTGGGAGTGATGTGGGTATAGCACACGCCTATATTCCCAATAATGGGGCAAACCATCCACTGGATATTGCGTAAACCATTGTGGGAATATGCAGGGCCCTATATCAGTGTCATGTAGGTGATTATCATGGATGGATATGCGTACGACCAAGATGGTAACCATACCTGGCAAACTGTCAGAATAAGACAGCTGCACTAAGGCATAGTACATGAAATACAAATAGGGACTATATTAGATATACCCCAAAGTCAGAACGTTGATAGAATACTGGCGTAGTCAAGAATACGAATGTTATGAGTGTTACTAATCATGACATAGAATTGTCAGTCACTATTATCTAACCACACAGTTCGTAATGCCTTGCCAGTAATTTACCAGAAAGGCACATTATGACAAATGTAACAAGAGCAAAGGTCAAACGTCAGGGCGTTTACCCATAATGTGTACAGGTGAGAGGTATGAAGGTAACCTGTCCAAAATACATGTACAGAACTAGTGATACTAGGTGGACAGGTGAGAAGAAAGACGTCAGGACAAATGACAAAACATGTACAAGTCATAAGCATGTACTCCGACAAATGTGAATGACAACGTATGCCCTGTGAAAGTCAATGTGGAAGGTTAATAGACTCAAAAGAAATGTGTCCCTCAGGGTGTCATGCAGTGTCACCGTTACAATGTTCAGTCCCCCATACTCGTACGTGAGCTCTGCCACTGACGGAAAGTGCAAATACCAGCGTACACATAAGGTACATGATAGAATAATTAGTGTGGATAAGCAGCTGTTGGCCTTTGTGAGGAATACAACCCTCTGGGTGGGTGTGTCCTGCAATATAAATGTAATGGCATCTGGCCTGTGATGCCACCATACAGTGTGTGTATTGGTGTCAGAAAATTGATATCTTGTATCAGACACATACTCCGCAACTGTACAGATTTACGCAGAATGTGCAGAGTTTTGCCTCATATGTTTGGTGTGTTCCTCTTAAAATCAGTACCATTCTGGCAAATTCCTGAGAACTGAAGTCATTAAATAATGACAAACATGTGGGTTTAAGACACCAAATCCGTCAGAAAAGTCATACTAATGCAAAACCTATTATTGTGTCAACTATCTACGTTTGTAAGAACAATATTTAAATTCTGCCCCTATGTGTCCCACTATCAGTTAAGGCTTTGTCCAGATGTTTGCTCTAGGAGGTGGAGTGGTATGATCAGAAACAGATACATGTGTGAGGAAACGGCATTATCGACTGCAAGATAACTCAGAAGGTATGAAAAGCGCTGCAGTAGGACGTTCAGTACTGTCCGCAGGTATGTGCTGACATGTCAAATGACACAGCAGTCTACATGAAGTACCTATAGGGCTGTCACCTTTACAAATGATGATAGTGGGACATACCCACAGCCATGCACACAGCACAAATAGACATACACACAGCAAAACTAGGCCATGATACATGAAGCCTCCGGCGTCTACAAGTAGAGTGCGAGTACAGCAAGGATAGCGGGCTGCCAAGCTATACAGCAAACGCCTGTAAGGCGTGTAACACCGCCCGTAATACGAGCGTTGCACGGACAATGTTGGGATTTGCAACATACCCCATTGGTATGTGAAAGCTATGCAAATATGCGATACATGAAACAGTCAGCTGTCCGTGCAAGAGCAGAGTTATGTGCAGACATTATATATATATATATATATATATATATATATATATATATATATATATATATATAGATACAGACATACACACACACACACACACACACACACACACACACACACACACACACACACACGTGGCAGGGTTGTGAGCAGAACACGAACATAACCACTGTACCACACAACAGCATTACGCAGTGACAGAACGTGCAACCATTATTAGTAGATCACGGAAATCACACAGGCATACGTCTAGCCTGTAGACAGTGGCATCAAAGGCAAAGACGCTGCACAGATGTTATGGTGAGTGAATACTGTAAAAGCAATGTAATGTTGTCATGCAGCTGGAAACACACACACACTTGGCAGAACTGGGAGTCGAACATACACCTAACTACCCTATCACACTACAGCATGACGCATTTACAGAACGCGCTACCGAGATTACTAAACACAGCAGTCCCACAGGCATTCTTCTAGGTGCGTGTCGACATCCGCAAAGGCAAAGACGTCAGCGGGATATATCTGTGGTGTGAAGCATCTAAAAGCATAACCTGAGTCCCCAGGTGGACGGGAGCATGCACACACACACACACACACACACACACACACACACACACACACACACACACACACACACACACACACACTTGGCAGAACTGGGAGTCGAACATACACCTAACTACCCTATCACACTACAGCATGACGCATTTACAGAACGCGCTACCGAGATTACTAAACACAGCAGTCCCACAGGCATTCTTCTAGGTGCGTGTCGACATCCGCAAAGGCAAAGACGTCAGCAGGATATATCTGTGGTGTGAAGCATCTAAAAGCATAACCTGAGTCCCCAGGCGGATGGGAGCATGCGCACACACACACTTGGCAGAACTGGGAGTCGAACATACACCTAACTACCCTATCACACTACAGCATGATGCATTTACAGAACACGCTACCGAGAATACTAAACACAGCAGTCCCACAGGCATTCTTCTAGGTGCGTGTCGACATCCGCAAAGGCAAGGACGTCAGCGGGATATATCTGTGGTGTGAAGCGTCTAAAAGCATAACCTGAGTCCCCAGGTGGACGGGAGCATGCATGCATGCACGCACACACACACACACACACACACACACACACACACACACACACACACACACACACACACACTTGGCAGAACTGGGAGTCAAACATACACCTAACTACCCTTTCACACTATAGCATGATGCATTTACAGAACGCGCTACCGGGATTACTAAACACAGCAGTCCCACAGGCATTCTTCTAGGTGCGTGTCGACATCCGCAAAGGCAAAGACATCAGCGGGATATATCTGTGGTGTGAAGCGTCTAAAAGCATAACCTGAGTCCCCAGGCGGACGGGAGCATGCGCACACACACACACACACACACACACACACACACACACACACACACACACACACACACACTTGGCAGAACTGGGAGTCGAACATACACCTAACTACCCTATCACACTACAGCATGACGCATTTACAGAACGCGCTACCGAGATTACTAAACACAGCAGTCCCACAGGCATTCTTTTAAGTGCGTGTCGACATCCGCAAAGGCAAAGATGTCAGTGGGATATATCTGTGGTGTGAAGCGTCTAAAAGCATAACCTGAGTCCCCAGGCAGACGGGAGCATGCGCACACACACACACACACACACACACACACACACACACACACACACACTTGGCAGGGCTGGGAATCGAACTTACACCTAACTACCCTATCACACTACAGCATGACGCATTTACAGAATGCGCTACCAAGATTACTAAACACAGCAGTCCCGCAGGCATTCTTCCAGGCGCGTGTCATCATCCGCAAATGCCAGGACGCCAGCAGGGATTGTATAGAGAGTGTACGATCAGACATAGTACTGTCCCATGGTAGACGTACACAAACACACGGCAGTGGTGTACTCGGGGCAACTATACATGTATGGAGCACTACAACAACAATACATAGACACAGTACGCACCACAGACAGTACACCCTTCAAGATAGTCACCCAGTGTGTACTCGGTAGGCATCCATCCTGACGTTGAAGACGGAAATCTGTTGCCTGGATGACCATCATGGCAATACAGGATGTCAACGGCCATGCCCATGCACAGAGGGACATCACCGACACAAGGTTTCACTGGCCATGGCCGCACACCTGGTAATATATGTCAGTTCGGACTGTACTGTGCGTCGATCTACACAGTGGCGTACTGGGCATGCTCACACACTTAGCTGTTGCAAAGGGCCGTCTTGCATGCAGATGGAGTGTAAACACGGAAGGTCTCAGTTTGGACTGTACCGTGTGTCCATCTACACACCTGCGTACATGGACTGTACTGTGTGTCCATCTACACAACAGCATACTGGGCATGCTCACACACTTAGCTGTTGCAAAGGGCTGTCTTGCATGCAGATCGAGTGTACACACAGAAGGGCACAGTACAGAAGGGCACAGTAAGGTATAACTGTCCTCACGCACAGGGCGGTCACACACATGCAGTGACCTGTACACACACAGCTGCCATCACAGCTGTCACAGGTGCAGGTCACACACGTACACTACAGTGTACACTGTAGCTGTCAAGTCATCACCATGTCGTCGGTGCAGCAATACACAGCCTTACAGTACCACAACACCATGTGACACATGACCACTGGGCTGTACAGAGGTGTACACCAGCTGTGCAGAGTACACATGTACCAACAGGGATCCAACAGGTGTTATGCATTGCAACGATACCAGTATACATGAACAGGTCAGCTCAAGACATACCACGGCCCTTACACAGCTGTGACACATGACTGTTGCTGTACACCAATGAACACACGTCTGGATATGTCATACATGTGATTGTGTGGATGTGTGCATGGACTGCACACACAACACATACATACATAGCATAGCCTTTGATGTACCTCATGCATAACAGTGGCCTAAGCACTGCTACACACGCAAATGGAAGGTGGGTCCATGTCTGTTGAATGCTCACACTACAGGGGGTAGCAATGTTGACCGGGACACATACCCTTGTACTGGTCGCCTGTGACACCCGTGATATCATACCACAGTCCATGTGTTATGTATATCAACACACATGTCCAACAATAGCAATGCATACAAACA
Source organism: Protopterus annectens (assembly GCF_019279795.1). Classification (NCBI taxonomy): domain Eukaryota; kingdom Metazoa; phylum Chordata; order Ceratodontiformes; family Protopteridae; genus Protopterus; species Protopterus annectens. The sequence continues at coordinate 494,599,033 of NC_056734.1, forward strand.
TGGCAACAGGAGACACATGTGACATCTGTACTGTGCATGCAGCAACCATGCATGTGCAGTGGCCGATGTCCGTAACATAGTTGCACCTAACTACGACATGCAGTCGCAATGCAGCCCCATCATTGACACCTGTATACGGTGACATACACACAGCACGTATGGAGGGATGTGTGTACATAAAGTGGTGAACCACCTGTGTAGATGTATGTGTGCAGGGGGTGGCTCACAGTTGTGTCACACACCATTCTATCATGCCATGTGCAAACAGTACGCTATGTCACTGTTACGTGATGGTGCTGACATAACGCATACACAGCGGTCAGGTGTTACCAACTATATGTCACATGGCACCTGTAATACCTACAACCTCCCGTGTGCATATAGCAGCACAATTGCAAGACATAGTGTTGGTACACATAATGCAATCAATACCGCTGCATGTCTATCAAACGTGTCATCATATGGCAGGTGTATCATTCCCAGCACTGCCATGTGTGTCCGGATGTGTGAACAGAGATGCCACATATTGTGGGGATTATGTCCCAGTTGTTACACATCCCTGTACACCGTTGTAGAGATCTGTACATACATCAGTGTGGGAAGCATGACGTCGGCCGGTGTGGTGCATCACACATGTCGGCTGTCCGTATACACATGTGTGGTCACCACAGTGTGTGTGTGTGTATGTATGTATATCTGGTGCTTGGTGTGAGGGTGTATGCTAATATACAGTGAGAAATTATCACTAACCCCACATGGTGACTATCCCGTAATGGTGATGCAGTGCACTACCCTGTTGATGCCATAGGTCCCAGCCATACTGGCTACCTGTGCATGTTCCTTCTCTGTGACACATCGTGTGGGTGCATAGTACTGTGAGGGTGATGACCACATAGGCAAGGGTCCCCACCTCAACACTATGGGGTGTGCTTTATAGTGGTGTACACCCCGTGAATGTGGCCATGTTCCCGTACTGTTACAGGGTCCTACTGCTACACAGTGTGGCCTCCAGCTACCAAGTGACACCTCACATCATCATTAGCCAGACCGCTGTGTACAACCCCTGCACCATGTCACCATACCTGTAATGTGTCCTGCTATGTATGTCACGTCACTGTCCAGTGTAGCCTGTGGCACTGACCACATGCGTCAGGTGCAGTATATGTGTGGACATCTGTGTCATGTTGGTGTTTCCAACAGTCAGGTTGAGGGTACATGTAGCATGCTGATATTGCCAGACGTGCCTGTGAGTAATCCACAGTTACACCTGGGGGACTGCAAACACTGCAACCTGTAGGCACATGCAAGTACACCATAGGAGGGAACCAGGGTATCACAACCAACATGGTGCTACAGATGTAACCGAGACACATACCGTGAACACATCACAATGCATGCTGCACCTGAACTACATGGTATGACCGGTGCATGTCGACAGTACACAACCTATGTCACATACACATCTCTCAGTATTCACACACAACCACTGCAACATACACATCCCTCACTATGCATACACAGGTAATATTACATACACCTCTCACTATTCTGTTCACCCTGTGCATCAGAATATTTGAGCATATCCCTGCACCGATGGTGTGGATGACAGGGATGCAGCACAGGCTTCCTCATATGCACAGGGTGATATGTTTGCCAGGGGCATAGGCTGCACCAATGGATGACATCATGTGTGTGTGTAAGGGCCGGTGATTTGATTGGACATGTCTGTTCAGAATGCATGTGGATGTAGTGGAGCCCTACAGTTGTGTTTGCTGTGTGCATGTATGTGTGTACACAGTTCTGCCATTTGTGTGGCCTACACGGGGTATAATTGACATCCCCAGATTGTACAGACCAGGTTGTACAGCTCACTGTGTCCGTCCACAGCCACGTGACCTGTGCCTGCCTGGGGTTGCACGGGCACTACCAGGTGGAGGTACAGAGTGGCTACTGTCCGACGACACATGTCTGCTGGAACCATGTCCCCACTGAGAATGTCCAGGGCCATGTCCACGTGGCCTGCTGTGTCCTGGTGTGGACAGTGCAGCACCAGCTGCACTGCTACTGCTACCGGCACTATGGGAGCGGGCATGTGAGGTGGCACGCTCACGTCGACCTACACTAGGTGGTGTTGCTGGCCTACGTCCACATGGCCTATGCCTCACTCCTACCAGATGTTCCAGCACAGACAGCTCATGCTCGCGGATTGCCATGCCACGGTCAAGGATTCTGACCATGTCACCCAATCGCCTATCCAGAACATCAGCAATCTGCTGTTGAGCATTTGCCAATGCCTGGATGTTGTCATTTAGGGTATGGATAGCAGCCCTCTGCAGCCTCTGCCGTTCTCTGTTCTGCCATTCAGCACATGCCTGTGCCACCATTACAGTCTGGAACATGCGTCTGGTGATACCAGCTGCTGCACTCTGTCCTGCAGGTGCATGTCTGCCAGAGGTCCTCCTATGAGCAGCACCGGCCACATGCCTGTGTGGCACATCTGCAGTCATTACACTGACACCATGGTGTGTAGACACACCTTCTGTAGCCACTACACGTTCCTGTTCCACGCTAACAGACACTGGCTGTCCTTCCTCTATGGCCACTGGTGATGCGGTATGTGTTGGCAGCAGAACTGTGTGCGAGGAAGAGGGAGACATAGCTGGGATGATAACCATTGGCACAGATTCAGCCCCTGACAACCCTGCCTGTACCTCATGCATATGTTCATCACCGCTAGTATCTGTAGGGACACTAACATCAGATGGACCGCAGGAGGGTAACGCACCTACATCACCTGTGAATGCAAAGAAATACTGTAAAGTACAATAGACACACAGACACACACAGACACACACACACAGACACACCATGCATGTGATTTGACAGATAGCATGCAGCATGCCTGTGATACAGCAGAGGGCATGCAGCTCAGACATTAATAGTGTTAGTAAGCATACCTCCCTGGGGTGCACACTACAGCAAGCAGGTGTCATATCAGTAGCCATGCAGTTCACACAATCATGGTAGTATGCATGCATCCCCGTGATACACCATGTGGCCCAGAACAGGATAACAGTACACATGGCTGACGTGACCTTGACATGTAATCTGCTGACATGTGCATTAACATGCATACATGGCTGACACAATGGTGTCCTGACACATGTACAGCATCATAATGGGCTTCACATTGCAGTGTTGTCTGTATGCCCTACAGATAGAATGCATGTTTAGCAAATGTGCATGAGCATGGGAGGGTAGTGTGAGCCGTCTACATTGCTATACAGTGTGAAGTACAGACACTGTGCCATTGCATGGCATCATGAGGCATCTATATTGCTGTAGAATGCATAATATGTACACATTGCATAGCCATAACTGCATGCTATGACACAGTCGTGATGTTCAACAGACCGTATATGGCAGACTTCAGTGACACCTCCAGTAGCTGTGCACAGGCTTTTAGGATGTCCAGTGTACCACATCAACTGTATAATCGGTCAACTAAGGCTATAATTGGACCATGTGTGGACAATGTGCAACAGGGTGTATACACATCCCATGTACTGTGTGGCTACATGTCTCTGGCCATCCCCCATGGCCATGTGTGCACGTGTTGGCCAAATGTGTGTGATTGCCATCTATCTCACATGTCTGTGTTGTCCCATATGACATACACCCATAGATGTTAGATATTTCACAATCCACAGGGCTATGCAGACAATGGGTTGTATGTTTGGTATGTGGGGTATAGGTCATGCGATAGTGTGACAATATTGCAGACAGAACACTACGTGTCTGGGACATGTCAGGTGGCACATCACAATGTGTGCACCCAATGCAGGGGCATATGACACAATGGTGACACCTGTGGGCTGCCCATATCACAGCTCACTGTGTGGTACTGTGTGCATACCACACATGTTGTTCCAATGCATACTACATATGCTTCCATTGTAGAACACCTCCACCGTTGTATGCACAGCTGACCACACATGTCGCAATGAAAAGTACTGTGGTTTCAAGTTGGTGTATCATTTCGTTTGTATATATTGCACATGGGTGGCCTGTGTGAATGATGGGTGATGCGACCTGTATATGTTAACTGGAACAAACTTCAAGTGTGCAAGTGTTAACTGGCCACATGGCAAATAGATCTACACTGTAACATGCCTGATACTGATGACAGTCTCACCTGCAATGGACTCATGTCTGTGCGACATGCTAGAGGTACCTGTATAGGGGTGAGACAGCAGTATGAACATTATCCATGACTGTATGACAGCCACAGGTTGCACTGTGCATGTTAACACATTTACCTGTGTAATAGCATATAGTATGCACATGTGTGCATACACAGAGTAGCATACTGTAGTATGCAGCATGTGTGTCCACATACCTTGCATATGTTACTTTACATAATGTACAGTGACACATGCAACTAAATGGGATATAATAGCCATATGTGCAGTACTGACTTACCAGGCAACTCCAGGCTCATTGGTTGGGAGACACCCACCTCCACGATGGCAGCTAGTGTTTGTGGGTGCTGTTCCCTGGGTGTCCCCAGACTGGCCAGTAGCTCCTCGGTGTGAGTGGGGGCTGGGTTGGTGGCCCACCACCTATTCCACCTTGTTCCCTGGCGATTGCAGTGGCACGCTGTTTTGCATGTCGTATCAGGTCCGTGCAGTGTCTGTGCACCTGCTGGTAGGTACGGTTATGGCCACCCACATCGTTCACCCTCCTGAGTAGATCCTGCCACAGGTCATCCCGCTGCTGGGCATGCTGTGGCACATGGCTGAACAACATGTCATAGTTCTCATGGAGCTGTGGGATGAGGACAACATCCTCCTGGCGGCTGTATGCTGGAAGGCGTGTACAGGGCATTACTGTAAGACATAATGATGGTGACAGGTCACAGTTTCAGAGATGTACAGAGATACTGCTGCACATACATTTCTATGACATCTACTACATCTGCACAGTTATCTTTGCAAAGCATCATGACACTGACACGACTGACGTGTTTGTATCACACACGTCACACCCATTATGCATTGGATATCATCACCATATATGTGTGTCACCTCATTACAGTGTTCATACTCCATGTGAATGCTGTCTTGCTGTGGGCATGTCTATTTGCCTGCACTTGTGTTCTTACCTATCTGCACATGCCTGGATGTGTCCACGGTAATGCTGTTGACCTTGATGCTGTGTAAATGTCACATATCAACACAGACACAGCCGTAATGGACTTGAGCAGTGACAATGCACACATACGCATGGACATCTGTACATGCATGTGTTTTGCCATATACATCGACAGAGCACTGTACAACTGTTCAACATCCTGCCACGGATCGCCTGTGTTGCACATGTGATAGACATGGGACAATGGCTAGTCAGACGTCATTCGCAGGGATGGTTATCAACCATAGCATGTGCGGGCACGGTTTCCAAGCTGTAACAGACAGCCATTATGCCACCGGAAGGTGCATCAGTGCCACATTACTGATCCAGTCAGTTGATAGTACATCTACCATGCGGCCATCACACCATGTATGTCTGGGATGACATGTGCAGCTTTGATGGACAGGGTTGCATGGTATGGCGGGAGTATGTCACATATTTGGCACAGGGATCTGTCCAGCCTGTGGCGATCCTAGTATTAGGACGGTGGCTGTCCATGACATATGTCTTACAGATCAGGATATGGACATGTAGCATGTCCATCATCATGGTGTAGCAAATGTCTTTCTGCAAGGTAGACAGCATGCTGCATAGTGGAGGTGAGGATTATGAAGGCTGGTATCGCCCATCCATGCATGGCCATTACCCCTTAAAGGTGGTATGTGATCCAATATTGGTCACCACAGTGCTGTATATGCCTGTCCAGTGATCTCTGTGCTCATGGATGGCACCCTGACATGACATGGGTACCTCATATGACTACCTAAGGGGCCTGGAGACGTCACCAAGTCAGGGGGTGCACTGCACAGCACCATCCCTTACACAGTGTCCATAATGTTGACCACAGCCAAGGTAGTAGTTAATGGGTACAGGGATGTTCACCTAGCGGTGACAATGCTGGTATCATCTATCAGACTGTGCACATATGTCACACACCTCACCCACACAGCCCATTCTGTATGTTGTTCACAACACTGACACAGCTATACTCATAGGTCATGGCCATTCACAGCCTTACATACACAGATGCCTAACATTTGTCTGTGTGGTATGGGCTACAATGAGGGTGGAGTACAACACATTAACCCTGTTCTACTGTAGCTGGCACTGGTGTGATGTGCACATGTCACTCCTGCACCTTTTTTAGGTGTGAGTCTGTCAACAGGCCACTGGTGGAACACTCCTGTGACATACAAAGGTATTTGTAATCAAACATCCGTGCTGTCTTGTACATCTGTACTGCTAACATCTACAGTGATAATGGTTCATGGACATGCACACCATACTCAGCAAGGTTATAGTGCGGTGCCACCCATAATCACTGTCATCACCACTTGTAGGTTGGTATTATCCAACACCCTATCTGTATTGTATGGTCATGCTAGCACTTGTTCAGAACTTGTGAGCATGTCATGAGCTACTGATTAATATAGCACCCATTCCACACCATTTCCCACAGGTACACTGGCTGTCCTACACTTCCCAGCTTGCTTATGGTACAACAGCTGTTGTATACACGTAACGCACATATCCTGTGGGACATGGTTGTATATACAGGCATGTCCAACTGTCACGTACCAGTGCTACTGCCTGTCTATATGATGGATATGTCATACATGTGGCAATAGAGCAATTGTCTCATGTACACATTCAATGCTCACCTCCCAACATACGACACTACAGCCTGTGGGGGATGCACTTCTGCAGCTGTGCTGGGGGCATAGCTCTCAAGTGTACCTCATTATGAGGAACGTACCTCATTTGGGGTCTTAAAAAGTGCATGTTCCTCAAGATTCCACACTGAAAGGGTCTGTCACACATTCATTGTTGGAAATTGTTTAACTGCTAGCCATGGCTAAATAGATGGGAATCATATTAATTCATTAGAATATCTTTTTTATACATAAAACCAGCCTATTTTAGCCATCATATGCCCTTCCTAGTTGAAGCTGTTAGTAAGTGAGTAGTAAGTGTTCCACGTTTTGCCCATTTGTCACACATTATGAGGGCTAATGTTCCTCATTTTGGGGACAGGAGGTTGACAGCTATGGCTGGGGGTAATGCTGTCACCAACCCTGACTGCACCTGACAGTCATGTGGGGATGTGTAACATTCGCAACACACCCCACCCATCACATAGTCTCACATGATCTCCACCACAGGCCACACCTATGAGGACAACTTGTGCAGTACGTCTCCATACTCTGTGTAGGCACCAGAGGTAGCCATCATGGAAAACAACATCACCTACTTATAGCCCACAGACTCATGTGTGCCCATCACATACAGCCAATAGGGAGTTATAACATTCACAACACACCAGTCATAGGTGACTCTGTAGGGAGTCACACTGCAGTTCCACACAGCAGGCTACACAAGGCAATAGTCGCTTACATCTTGCTGTTGGGTAACTGGTTCTGCAACATAACCTATGCACCCATGCCACACCTCACCAGGTACGATGTGACTGTCATTCTCCATGTTAGTGTGACTGCCCTGAGATGCCACTTCACAGACTACGTGTGCAGGGACATGCAATAGCTCACCAGTCTTATAGCCCTGAGGGTGTGGGCCAAGCCCTGGGGAGCATTATGCATTCGTCTGGACATGATACCACTGTACAATGACCGACTGTGTCACTTCAACAGTTGCCTATGCTCCTATTGTCATTCCACAGGCATCTGGTATCTGTCCGCTTTGACTGACCTGGTCAAACACAATGCTGTGGCACAGATGACTTGCACCTGTCAGCCCTGGGAGTACAGCTCACATGTAAGGCTCTTGCTGCTTCTATACTGCCTGTCTTGCACAGTTTCCAATAACAGTCACCGGCAGAACGGCAACTGGCAAGCATGACATGGGGTCATGTGACACAATGCTTGCATCTTCCTCTGTGATGCACGCAGGCAAGGCACACCTTATAATGCACCACTCCAATATCTCTGCAGTGACTGGGACCTGCCTCTAGGCTCTGCAGAGCACACCTGCAATGACAGGTTATAGACAGACCATACCTTACAGGCACATACCTGGACCGGCACACCCAGAGCTGAGGGGTTCCCATATCCCACTATGTTGTGCACACATCCTGGCTAGTTACTTAGCACAATGCATCAGAGGTGCTCCACATGCAACTAACTGTGTCCGAGACTGCTATACACATTGTAACAAGCTACAGAGTCAACATCATACCCCACGGTTAACATACCTCATTTGTTGGTATATTGGACAGTGGGGCTCAGACAGCTACTACTGATGTGTCACTGACACTACCCCACACTTAACTGGGATAGCCACTCATGTACCGACACATCCATGAGTCATAACTTCCACTCTTCTGGATCAACCCATACATACCACCTCCAAGACCAAAATTAACCTTGACATGAACACTACCACCATGCGACTGGTGTTACACACCTGGGGTTATCCCCTCATTGGTGGATTCCGAACATATGCTAATCAACCTTGTTAGCCACATCCCGGCACCACACCCATCACAGCATACACAGTACATGAGTACTACAACACCTACTACAGACGTCTTCTGACAGCGGTTGTTAACGTCATGCCACCCGTGCAGATGGACGATGCACATACAAATGCTGTAACATACCCCAGTGCACTTCATTAGCATGTACACAACTGCATGTATCATGCTATTCCACACAGAGCCATGATGGTACACACCAGATAACAGACGCCACTCTGGTGGTCATGTTCCATGGACATATGATGTACAACAACAGGTGTAGGCTGTTGCACAGTGGTGTACATTCCCATGGGTGGGGTAGCTCACTGGTCAGCCTTGGTAGGGCCACAGGATCCCTCATCACATACTCCAAGACTAGCTACGTAAACATTACTGCAACACATTCCGGGGTGTACCACCAGGCATTATGGTGGTATGTCAGTAGTCGATGGCAACACCCACATCTGCTGTCACATACAACAGTCACTCAGGAACATTACAGACTCAGGTGATGTTGTTGGAGGATGGATTCAATGCTAACATTACACCCTCTCACTCACTACAGGGCCACAATCCATACAGGAACATTGTGGTGTCCCTGTGGTCACACCTACACAGTACTAACCTGCACTCTACATGTCCTGGGACACTGGCCCCATGTCACCTTCCAATGTCCCAGGCTTTGATGTCCACAAACCTCTGAATGACATGTCTCCCCACTAGGCCACCATATTCAGTAATAGCCTTGTTTCAGACATTGTAGCCCCTGAATGGCACACAGCAGCATTTATCACACTACACACAGGTGGCACCACAATGCACGAGTGGGACTATAGTCCTACACACCTGACTGGACTGTTCTGCATGGCTATGGGGCACATCATCAAGGACGTCATTCACAGAGACATTGTTGGGCTCCTGTCCTTCGATGGCACCCGGGTTGGGCTTGTTAGGGCCAGAGCATGGCCCCTACACCTGGTGGACTCCTTTCATACAGTTACCAGGGCAGTTGCTGATGGTACGGGAGACCACACATCCTACATTGTCCTCTCATTGTCTTTCAGCACCATTCTCCATTCTGGTATTGACAACATACACATCCACCTGCACATTGTACCCTATGTCTCAGGATGTTATGCAATGTGGCTCATGGAAAGGACACACACAGTGAGGCCAGCATATCATAGTACCTACTGCATGTCAGTTATATTTGGCATACCACAGTCCTCAGTCATGGGCCCCTCATGTTCAGTATATGCTTCCCTGCAGTACAGGCTAGCACAGGGGACTTTCCCTGCCTAGCTTTACAAACCTCTGCATACAAAGTGCCATGATTGCTCCACCAGCTGCTACTGACTCCATCCATACGGGTGTCACTGTGACAGATACCTGATATGACTATCATGGCGTCAAGCTGCATGACACAAGGTGCATGAACATCACCTTTGCATTACACCATTCACCCACTGACTATCACATGGGTGGTAGTCCCCTACATACATATCACATTATATATGTTTGCAGTACACACATATGTCGCACCCACTCCTGTGGTTACCGTATTGCCACTGTGGCATGGATATCCTTCTACGTGGCCACACTTATCTGTACTGGGTGTGTAGCTGGTACATAGGCACCCATTGTACCTCTGAACTCAAGACTTCTACACACATTCAAGGGTACACCACCCCATTTAGGATGTACCTTACACAACAGCTACAGCTTTACATACCACAACATTAACACGCCATGACGTTTACTGAGCTCCGACAGTTTAAGTATGCGACTGCACTACGGACACCACATCTGTACACATTTGCATACTACATACTCAGGGGTGATCTCTGCTGATCAGACAGGGCCCATGTCCACAACATTATTAATGAATATACTCCTCATACGCGACATAAGCAAAAGCCACTGTGAGCAACATGCTCATGGATATGTGCACACACGCCACCATGAGTGGGATGTGCTTGAGGGTTACATTCCCAAACTGGACACTCACCATGCTTTGGAACATGAGTCCTATGTACATCACGCAGGGACACTCAGTAGCACTGTTCATGTGATACCTCCCTTGGTGGTTGGGGACACATGTAGGCCTGGGATCACTACAGTGGCTGTACTGTGCAGAGGTGCAGGTGACACATGGCTCTGCTGTTCACAGGACACTACCCTAGAGAGGTGCCACTGGTGTGAACACTGTAGTTGTGCTTACACATGGACTTGCCAGACTGCATAGTACCCCACTATGCACCTGTGAAGCTATTACATGTCCTTTGTGCATGGTTACTTGGTAGCCCTTCCATTTAGATTAGCTATCATGCTATTACAATGTCCCATGCCTACAAGCCATATGTATCCTGTTATTGTACATGCCAATAGACGATACCGTTGGTATGCATGATATGCCTGTTATGCTGTGTAGAATATCTGTCATATCTACCTACAATACTATACATTACACATATTTCACATAGTATCCCATAATGCAAAGCATACTTGCACAGGACCACCTTAGATATGTCATTGACGTTATATGCCCATACACATGCATGCTGTGACAGTATATCAACATATACTATCCCCTGCTATGGCACGTACGTATTGGACATACCCTACCACTGATGGCGGGTTGTATGAAATTGTTCTGTTTAACGCCCTCATGTAGCATCCCTTGTGGTGTCTGTGATGTGTACCTTGAGGCCCACTGCTGGACGCACAGTTTCTACAAGCATTAGTATGCTCAGCAAGACATCACTACATAAATACCTTTTCCCACTTTATGCATTGCGGACACGTTTAATTAATGCAAACCAGGCTATACATACAGTAAAACTAATTAATACAGATCATGCTATACATAACCTTACATATCGGGTGTTCTACATACCTTGTTATCGTTACGGAATTTCATCTCTATCTCTCTCACAGTGTTTCAACTGGTATTCGGTATGAGCATACAGTTTGAATGACTGGCAAGTCATCCTTATATACGTCGATACCTGTAACATGTGGTTTCATTCCGCCAATTGGTGTTCCTGAGTGACTAATTACTTGCATATCAGCTGTGCAGCTACTCCATTCACCAATTACATGGCAAAAGTGGGGTATAATTGAATTCTCCACTTGGGCGTTGCCTATTTGCCCTACCTTCGGGGAGACGGTCTGTATTGTGTTTTGTTATGTGTAATTGCAACTGCTATGCATGGAGACAAGTATACTTTGGATTCATGTCCCCCGTGGATTGTGTGTGACAGCTAGAGTATGTGGTTCAACATGTGGGTGTACCTGTCATCCCAACGTCTGATAACAGACTATTGCAAACAAAACCTGTAACATGGCTGTTTGTTCCACTATACAACGCCTGCAGTTTTGCATGACGCCTTTAATTGTGTCTCTCACACGGTATGTTGAGGTTTCTGCAGATGTAATTGACTGACTGGATGTTTGTGCTGCTATTACAGTCTGTATTGCTTTAGTGTCTAGTGTGGGGGATGTCGGTGGGTGTACGTAGCATATACAGGTTTGTGGGGCTTGCATTTCTACATATTCCATACATATATGTGTGTGGGCTCCGTCCCTAATTAGAGAGCTAACAGTTAGTAGACTTATGTTATGGGATTGTACATTGGGCCATTGTTAATTGGTTTCTATATCGTCTGCAGGTGAGCTTGATACTTATATACCTCCGGAATTGCAGCGATATATCAAGGGATATGTGTAAGTGACAGCTATCCCTTGTATTTTTGTCCCAGATATTTTCAGTCATTGCGGTTGTGTTGGTAAAAGAACCTGTTTGCCATGGTTTGCCACCTTTTCATATGGTCATTGTTGGACAGTTGCGGGACACACAGCGGTGTTTACAGGCCAACACGTAGCCACGGTCAGTACACAGGTTAGCACATACTTTTATCCTCAATACATACCTATTGTTGTGGGACTTTGGCTACTTATGATACTGCATGTAACATTTACGTTTCTTACATACAGGCATAACTATTAAATACGACTATTACATTATATATGGGACATATTAATGTCCTATAATCTCGGACATTTGCCCTTTGTACTGTTTTATGCCAGGACACACCTGCCCAGGGTGGGGCTGTCCCTCCTACTGTGGGACAGGTGGTAACCATATGCCTATGGCTAGCTATACCCACACCTACCATACTGATCTACCTCTGACTTGGCACTAACAGACACATGTTGCAGACACACACACACATTACAGTCACACGGAGATGCACACGGCACCCTCAACGCACACATACACAGACTACGGCACTCACAAACACAGTTGAACACAGTACCTACATGGACCGCAACACCGGCAGCAGTGACTAAATGTCCCTTCATATCATCATACTATTACTCGTGGCTGTACTGTTCAGGTACTGTGTTCTATTGGTCTTTCAGCCTCATGGTTACGCATGTCGGTATGTTACACATTCCATAGTTGGCGGTATCCTATTTATTTGTACCTCCAAGAATGTCATTGACCTATCTATATATATTTGCAGATATCGCTGAATCCATCTATATCAACATATATCACTCTATTGCCCTTTCTATCTGTATTATATATATGCATATGTGTACATATATATATATATATATATATATATATATATATATATATCTGGTGATCCCCTGCTATAAACAAACTATACAATAGAAGGAAGAAACTGTTGCAGAAAAGAGGAAAATCCCAGGATGCAATAAACTCCCTCACCAGCCTCAGTAAGAAGCTGAGATCCCTCATAAAATCCTCAAAATCTAGTTACGAAAATAAAATTGCCAAAGATTCCAAAGACAACCACAAGGCATTCTATAGTTATGTCAAGAATCTAAATGGCAATGTTCAGATCTGCTCTGAGCTTCAACAGAATGGCATTAAATATACTGATCCCAAGGATATTGCCAATATCCTGGCAGATCGATTTAGTGCCAACTTCACCCCCCTCAAGGACCCATCTCAATATCAAAAGATTGCCAAATTCAGCTAATCACAGCCACACAGGTAGAAACCGCATTCTCCAAAGCTAAGAATACAGCATCCATGGGACCAGATGACATCCCAGGCTGTGTACTACATGAACTACAAAATGAACTGGCACCTCACCAAAGTGTCATGTTTAATCACAGCCTCACCTCAGGCTTCGTGCCCACTGAGTGGTGCACAGCTACAGTTATCCCACTTCACAAGGGGGGATCCACCTTGGATCCTGAGGACTACCATCCCATCAGTCTGACGAGCCTGATCTACAAAGGCATGGAATGCATTATCATGGAACTTATAAACAAAGACATTGTCAACCTTCAAACACTGGACCCCACCCAGTTTGGGTTTGTGAAAGGCCGATCTTGTCTCCTGAACCAGACTGACTTCTTTGAATCAGTCTCCAGAGCTGTGGACGAGGGTAAGGCGGTCCACACAGCCTATATGGACGTCGCCAAGGCCTTCGACACCATCCCCCACTCTGGAATCATAGATAAACTTACTAAGGTTGGCATAAATCCCTATGTCACTTGATGGGTTGCCAACTGGCTTACTGACAGAACCCAGACTGTAAAAGTAGCCGACTCCAAATCCAGCTCCAGACAAGTGACAAGTGGAGTACCTCAGGGTTCAGTACTGGGACCACTCTTGTTTGGCATCTACTTCTCTGAAGTACAGGCCAACACTAAGGGACTCTGGCTAACAAAGTTCATAAATGACCTCAAACTGGGAGCCAATACTGAATTCCCAACTGATGTGGATATTCTACAAAAGGGCCTTACAGAAACAGATGCCTGGTGCCAGAGCCATGGGCTCAAGCTTAATGCCAAGAAATGTATAGTTATCCCCTTTGGAAAAAAACATGTACCCATGAATTACCACATAGGTGTCAGTACACTAAACATCGAAAGTGTGATGAGACTTAGGGACACAGGTGGACAGTGATCTCACTTTCCATAACCACATCGCCATAACAGTTAGGAAATCCTTCTATGTGGCACACCTCATCACTAAGGGCTTTTCATCCAGAAAAAAGGAGGTCATTGTCCCACTGTACTCATCCCTCATTAGACTCATTATAGAGTATAATGCCCCATTTGGTATATACCTCACAAGACATCTGCAACAGCTGGAAAGGCCACAGAAATACCTCACTAAAAAAAGTCACAGGCCTAAAGCAGATGCCATATGCTGACCATCTAAAAAAACTCCAGCTATACTCTGTGGCATATCGTCTACTCAGAGGTAATCTCTGCTTAACATACAAGGCCATGTCAAACCCTGAGCTGTTGGACATGCTCCACTTAAAGAAATCCCAGTCCCTCAGAGCCACACACTCCAGGGATCTAAACCTTGTCATCACAATGAACAAAACCTGCTGGAGGGATAGGTTCCTGACCCAGAGACTCCGCATACTCTGGAAAAGACTACCCATGCATGTCAAGCAGAGCACCTCCTTGGCCCTCTTCAAAAGGAACCTTGATGATTGGATGGGAGATAGGAAATTCACCCCAGGGATAATGTCAGTCGCCCTGCTAAAC
Source organism: Protopterus annectens (assembly GCF_019279795.1). NCBI lineage: Eukaryota > Metazoa > Chordata > Ceratodontiformes > Protopteridae > Protopterus > Protopterus annectens. The sequence goes on from NC_056734.1 coordinate 494,614,247, forward strand.
AGGGGTCCAGAGAAGTAAATATTGTGGGAATAAATATCCAGGGAATTTTTAAGGCTAGGCTTGTATAGGCCCTAGGGCCAATAGCCTAGTACCAACCTATGAACCTATGGTAACTATTTTGGTATTTGGTTGCTCATGTACAGGATTGCCAGATAATGCATCTAATATAGCAAATTGTATTCCAGCATATCGGTTGTTTTGGCATTGAACCTTCTTAGTCTTATTAACAGACTCTGGCACCTTGGTGGCACTCTAAGTAGAATGAACTTATTAGTGGAACTAGGGATTTCATATACCATCAATATGTGAACTTCATCAGACAAAGAACAAGCTCTAAATGGTTCATTATATAACAAAAGCCCTTTCATGATGTCATCATCACAATTAATATTTAAAGGACTAATACAAGTATATATAAATGCAATTTAAAACCAATAAGAAAAAATATATAAATAAGATAATTGTTTGATAGAACAATATCTAAAAGATACTCAGATCAATTTAGAGTGTGTTCTTTGTCTGATAAGTTCACATATTGATGGCGTACAAAAGCGCTTTTATTTGTTTTATGTAAAGAAGTTTTTTGGAGTGAATCCTTGCCTTTGTTGTTTTTTCTCCAGTTTGTTGTGGTTTTGTTGCTTATTGCTTATTTGTGGAACTAGTAGCTTGTGGTCAGTTAGAAGCTGGAAAGTTTCAAGCCCCAAATATCTGGAGAATTTATACATGCTCACATACTTGCAAGGCACTTATCTGATCTGAAAATACCTCTGATTAGCATCTGTTTGCATTCTGGAGCAATAGGCAAATGAACATAGCACCTGTTTATCCATTTGTAATAATGTGGCACCTAGCTGTAGCTACTTGCATTAGCACTTACTGCAGTGTATTTAGTGACTTCACAGTATGCTGGCATTCAAGGTATTATCAGCATTTATTTTACTTTGCTGAATGCTTGGGCTTCAGCATGCCCCCAAAACCATGGCATATTTTTCCTTTAACAAATCAGTTAAAAAACAAAGCACTGTAAAATGGTTTGGCTCAAACTTGCCCAAATAGTTAATAAAGTCTAGAGATGGTCTAAACTCAGTTGCACAAGATGAATCTTGAAAATCAGTTGTTAATCTAACACTTCATACATCTGGTCTGAGATTACTATATATGATACCCAAAGCACTGAAGCTCTGTTTTACTGACATAGCACTTACATTAGTTGAGCTTTAAATCAAAAGTTTTAGTAGTCTGCAGTTCTGCCTCTAACCACAAATCGTGCTTTTCTTTTATTCTACTTAGACCATATATATTGATGTTATCCATAAAACCACCACCATCTAGCCCATTAATTAAATCATTTACCCTGAACATTTTTAGGTGCTGAAGTTATATCAAATGGTGGCCTTTTAAAGAGAACATTCCCACAGGAGAAATGAAAGTTGTCAGCTTTTGACTTTCTGTATCTACTGGTATTTGCCAGAATTTGCTGGAAGTATCAAGTGTGGAGAACACATCAGTACTGACAAGCTTTGGTCCTATGTCTTCTAGTGTAGGTATTATGAACTTTCACACACAACTGAGCTTTTTCAAACCAACATACATTCATACACGACAGTCTTTTTAATTACTGGGACCACAAACGCATACCACTCAGTCAGTTCAGTTACACTTTCAATAATGCAAAAGCTCTGCATTCATTTAACATTTCTCTCTTATCTTAGACAGCACAGGAAAATCTAGCCTTCTGAGTGTGGGCAAGCCTTACAGAACAATATTTGGTTTTAGCTTAATCTTTACCGGTTCACAATCAAGTAAGCAAACTTCACCAGACATGCCTACACTGACTTCATTTCTTCCAGCAATTAAGCTCATTTCACATGCCACAGCTCTGCCAGGCAGACTATATATGCATGCACCATCCAGATCATTAATGCAAACCTCAGGCTTCTGCCCCTTTCATTTGGACATGGATAGAAAGTTACCAAAGCACCTGAGCTTGTCTGCAAGGCACCAAATTTTAATCTCTGCTACATGCACTTGTTAATGCTTCCAAAAACATTAATAGGCAGCATATCATATCATATCACAGTAACACCAACCCTGGTATCAAGCATGAAACTCGCTTGAGTTCCACAAATAGAAATTTTAACTTTTCAGTCTGCTTCAACATCAGACACAGTTGTTCATGAACCCAGGAAAATACTTTCTCTACATTATTTTAGTTTGAAGTAGCAACCCCTTTAATTAGCTTTGCCTTAAAAATTGTAGCAAAATGGCCCAGTCTTTCATTTTGTCTGCCATTAGCAGCACAGTGCTCTGAATCAAGTTAATGGTCACAACTTGTACATTTTGGGATCATATGCCAAAGACTCTACCCAGTCATAAAGATTATCTTAGATAGACTATCTATGAAAGGGGGTGGTGTGGCTCTAATGTTTAAACATCACCTCAAAATCCAGATCCTAAAAACATCTTCCCCCACATTGTAAATGAAGAGCTCCTATATGCCAACCTCAAACTAAACCTAAATAAAACAATCAACATCATTGGATGCTGTTTCCCACCTGGCCAAAACAACCCACCCCTGGAAATCTCCTGAACTGGGCTAACCATTCCTTACCCCAGGAAACCATAATCCTAGGTGATTTTAATATCAACTGGCTATCTTGTAGTAACAATCATCCAGCCCGGCACCTAAACCTTCATGGTTTCTCCCAACTAATACAGTCACCTATCCGGATAAATAAAAACTCTAGCAAACATACTACGCTCGACTGGATATTAGTCAATAAAGACAGTCACTCATACTTAGCTGGCTGTCTACCAGAAAGCCTCGGTGACCACACTCCAACATTCCTTCTGAGACACCACTTAAATTGTGCTAAACCCATCATCTATAGGCAAATCCGAAACAGGGTAAACTTTAACCCTCTCTCCTTTATCTCATCCCTTCAAAAATGTGATTGGACACCACTAAAGTACCTCAATCTGGATGAAGCCATCCAGTTCTTCAATAGCACCTTCCTAAACATCCTAAACACACATGCCCCCATAAGAAATGCCAAAGTCAAAACACAGTACTCCCCTTGGCTACAAAAAAGCACCAGGGCACTAATGAAAATCAGAGATAAGACTTGGGAGCACTGGTGCTTAACAAAACCCCCCTCCTCTAGACAGTCATTCCTAGAGTTGGCCAACAAGATCAAACCAAATAAAGGAAGATAAAACCCAATATTATCAGTCTGCCCTAAACTCCTCCCATCACAAGCCTAAGCAGTTCTGGTCCACATTAAACTCCATTCTCCACTCAGGTAAAGTAGGCACCCCCACCTACCACTCCCCCTTCCTCCAGCAGTATTGCTGACTCATTCAATAAACACTTTACTGAAACCATTCTGTCTTTGACTAAACAACACACCCTCTACCCACCCTCCCTACATCAAAACCAAATATTTTGCCCATAGTCTTCTTTTTCATCAGTACCTACCTCCTATATAAAAAAAAAAAAAAAAACTTCTATTGAAACTTAAGCCTACAAAACTTGCAGCTGACAATCTCCCCTCTGAATACCTAAAAATAGCAGCAGAAGCCCTAGTTTATCCAGTCTCTATCTTAATTAATCTGTCCTTATCAGAAAGTTATGTCCCCACACTGTGGAAAATATCCCACATCATTCCCCTCCATAAAGGTGGCTCCTCCACTGAATTTTCCAATTACTACCCCATAGCCTTCCTTTCTCCACTTTCCAAGATACTTGAGAAATGCATCCATTCTCAAGTCTTAGACTACCTCTTAGCTAATAACCTCCTCATCAGCACCTAGCATGGCTTCAGGTCATACCACAGCACTACAACCACCTTGCGCTACCACAGCACTACTACCACCTTGCTCTCTTTCACTAATGCTATCCTTCATCATAAAAATAAAGGCCTGTTCTCCTCTGCTATATTTCTGGATCTATCCAAGGCTTTTGACATGGTCCGATACAAACTACTAATCTCTGTTCTCACTAACCTATCCATTTCCCAATCAGCTACTGATTGGTTTCACAGCTAACTGGCTGCCAACAGTCAGTTATCTGGCATAATGACCTATCTCCGCGACTTCCTGTAACACTTGGTGTTCCCCAAGGCTTCTTCCTTGGTCCCCTACTATTCTCACTCTTCACCAATGATCTATTCACAGCCACCAAGCATGCTATTCTTATACAGTATGTAGATGACTCCACCATCATCTGCTCAGCCCCAACTATACCTGAACTTCACAAGATCACACAGGATGCCTTTTCATCTGTAGAAAACTGGCTATCTAATGCCAAATTACTACTCAACCGCAAGACTAAACACCTTATCTTTCAACCCACTAAATCTAACCCAATTATCCCCCACTTTAATATTCTAGCCAAAGACAATACCGTCATCTCCCCAACAGAACACACCAAACTACTTGGTGTTGAGATTGATAATCCCAGCTTTGACATACACATTTTTCTTACAATAAAAAAGGTTCACAAAAAACTAGGTGCATTGTACAGAAACAAACAATTCCTCACCAAGATGGCCAGAATTTCTGCTGCCAATTCCCACCTAATCTCCACTATACTCCACGCCTCTCCTATACTTACCTACCTTAGACAAACAGACCTAAACAGGCTCAAGGCTTGCTACAATAAAATTGCTAACAGTTTGCCATTGGTGCATCTTATTGCAGCCACCACTGTATCTCACTTAGAGAACTTGACTGGCTTGAACTCTCAACTTCTTCACCTAAATCAACTCTCTCTTGTCCACAAGTTAGTAAACCATCCTCTTAAAGTCCCATCCCTTCAAACCCTTTTCAGCCCTATCGCTCCACTAGAACACTACGCTCCAGTAGCAAAAATCTACTTCTAGTGACCAAACCTAAGAAATCAGCGGGAGAAGCACTATTGTCCTGTGTCATATCCAGATTATGGAACAATCCCCTCCCCCATAACCACACTACCTTCTTGCAATCACTTCAAGACTGCACTAAAAACTCACTTAAAAAGTCTTTGGTTATGCCCATGCACCAGTCCTGACTAGTAACCCTCCTTTTACCTCCCCTGCCCCTAACCACCCTGCCTCACACTGTCTGACCATTGCACTCCTTCCTCTGCAGGCTCTGTCTCACCCTTTACCCTCCCCTTCCCTCCTCACTCAATCTCTCATACCTGTTATAACAGACTTAACTACCTTACTTCATCACAACTCCAAATACCTATCCAACTGACTTACACCTAGCTTCCTCTCACTACCACATATACTACTCAGTCTCCTCTCTTACTCCTATATCTTCCCCTTCCATCCCATTAGCCCTTCTAGCTTGTGCCACCTTCGTGTGGAGCTTCTGCTTTATATCTGCTTGAATTTAGTGCAATATTTGTATATAAGATTTAGGTATATGAGTTTAGAACAGTATTTGTTTGAGCTTAGTACTATCTGTATATACATCCTACCTTTATTCCTAGCCTCTAGCTAGATATTGGTATATCTGTTCACTATGTTTCATATTGTATGTATAGCTAATGTTTGCTGCAGTATGTATTACTTGCTATTGTATGTATATTCAGTTGTTTTTCATGTACTCTGCTGCTCATTTATTGTTCTGTGGAGCTTTTCTCCCTGGGCCTCCACTGAAAAAGGACCTGTGCCCAGTTGGAATTTCCCAGTAAATAAATAAATAAATAATTAAAAATTATTTCTGAATATTTTTAAAAGCAGACTAATGCATGGCGGGAGATTGTTCCATAATTCAAGCTTTCACAATGTAATACATGCTAGCCTAAGTCTAGTCTCACAACTTTATGCTTGTAAATTCAGTTCCTTGTTTCTTAATGTACATCTTCTCTTATAAGGTTTAATAGGGAATATTGCTTGTATGAACTTGTCATAAAATGCTCGGTATGCCAAAATAAATTTGCTTCTTATATATCAATACCTTATGGTGTAAAAATTTAAATATATACAGCGTTCTCCATATGACATGTTACTTTGTTTTAATAATTTCTTGGTGAACCCCCTCTGCATAGATTCTAGGGTTTTCAAATGTGTAGTACTGTAGACACAGAAGCTGTTATTATAGTCTAATATTGGTCATATGCATGCTTTGTATAACACTATTAGATACCCAACATAACTTGTAGTTAGACTTTTTTTAACATTTGACCTAATAGTTTCTTAGATCGGCTTCTCTAGATGTCATTATCTCTAGTAAAGAAGGTGGCAGATATTAAGATACCAATGTCCTTGAATAATCAACATTATTTAAAGTTGCTGATGTAAAAATATGATCCCTAAGAGTTATGTAACTCAGCATTTATCTGTTCTGAATTTTAAACCACTTGCCTTTACCAAGCCACTTCACCAGCTAGCCCATGGCAATTCTGTCCCTTTTTTGTTCATTTTCTGTGCCATTACACCTACAGTTTTTAACCAGTTGATTACCTTACAAATGTTTCAACACATTCATTCTTTGCTTGTACACATGTATGGTAGCATGCCCTTTCACATGTTATATACATTTCTTTTCAGCACAAAGTGCTCATTGAGTTTGCTAATCGGTGGCTCATATTTAACACTCTGATCCTCTGTGAATGAAAAGGAACTATATATAGCCTCCACTTTACAGCATATGGCATACAGAACTGCACTTACCTGGACTTCCTAAATTTAATTTCATTGTCAAATAAAATTGTATGAACATCTGTTTCCAGGAAGGCCAGTAAATGGGTTTTGAAAAGTCAAATGGCTCCTGTGAGTTAAACTTGGTCATTTGTTGAAGATATTTAGTTTTTTTTCTGGGCTGAATGGATTAACTCCAGTAAAACAAGGATTTAATGAGGTTAACAACTTTTATTAGTCAAAGAATTTTACTCAATGTGTGGATTCAATCAAGGTGGTATAGCTTTTATAAATGGTAAGGCATTTTTTTGTTTTCATTTAGCAAGAAAAATCCCCATTCTGACATCATGTCAGAGTATGCCCCAATGGTTACACACAAATATTTATTGGTCATATTAGAAATGTCAGGCCACAACATCAGTTTACTGAAACAAGCATTTTTATTCAGAACAATATGGTAGATCAACAAAAAATTATATTAACACTTCAAACATCTTGCACCAACTCATTAGAGATTATGAAAAATGATTGTTTACATTCTTAAAAGGGCAACACTATACATAAGTTTTAAAACAGCAATGGCTATCTTACATATGTGTGGTATATGCAAACACTAGCAGCATTATTCCACTTGTCACAGTAATGGGTAAACCATATTGCTTGCTAATATTGTTTGCCTGCTTATATTTTTATACTGCTTTATTGCATTTGCTCTGTTTTGCTATTCTATTTATATTTTATTGTAAGTCATTGGCCAAACCTGAAAATGGTCTGGAGGTATCAGAGTTCTACCCCAGTTAGGGAATCTAAATAAATAAATAATCAGTAGGTAAAACTCTCTTAAACTTGTATGTGGCTAGTATTTCTACCATTATATTTATATTGTGCTGCCTCTCAGATCTAACTGTGACGTCCCACTCTGGACCAGTAGTCAAGAAGACTTAATCCTCACCACTGACACTGGAGAGGGATGTTCACTTGGAATAAAAACAGATACACACAGTATTTCTAGCTGCAGCTCTCTGCACCAAGCACAATTTTCCTTAAGAGCACACAGGAAACGCACACTGTCTCATCTATTTTATTTATTTGCAGTTGGTTTACCAGGATTGTCCATTGGGCCAAGATGAACCCATTTTCAATGGAGTCCTGGGGAGAAAAGCTCCAATAACAAGGTTAATAGGTTATACATTAGATTACAAAAAATTACAAATGATGTAGCTTAGAGCATGAAATTGCAAGTAGTATAGGACCAGAAACAAGGTTAACATAGGTTTTAGGTTAGATTACAATATTTACAAGTGATACAGCTTAGAGCATAAGGTTACAAGTAGCACAGACTGTTGATGAATGTTACAGAAGATACATACTAGAAAAGAAAACATTTTAATATACATACTGAGAAGCCATTAACTCTTAAGAAGCATGAATATATGACACATATTACATTTTTGTAAATGGTTTAGTTAGTACAAGCAAAGAATGTATGAGGTAGGAAAGGAAGTTTAGGTTTAGTTAGTACAAGCAGAGAATGTATGAGGTAGGAAAGGAAGTTATGAGAAGGAGAGGAAAAAGTAATTACCAGTGTATATTATGATGGATGAGAGCAGGAGCATTCCCACTGGGATAGTAGATATGATGGATGGGTGCAGGAGCATTCCCACTGGGATAGTAGATGAGAGTGAAGAGATTTTTCGAATATAAAGTAGTTAGAGATGATAAAAATGGTTGGTGGTAGAGAGTTCCAGAGACGTGCTAGACCATAAGATAAGAGATTTTTGCCTGAGGGACGAGTTGGTTTGTGCAATTCTATTAGGTTTTGGTTGTTAGTCTTAATACTCTGTTGGGTAGGTGCATTTTAAAGGCAGAGGAAAGGGATGGACATAGTAAGGGGTTGAAAATGAACTTATGTGCAAGAGTCAGTTGGGTGTAGGTGAGTTGATTGGATAGTTCTGGCCATTTTAGTTTGTGGAGAGAACAGTGGTGGCTAGATGACTTGTGGCTAGTGGCGAATTTAGTGATTTTGTTGTAACATGAGGAAAGTTGTGTTTTAAGGGAGGATTGTAGGTTGGTTAAGAGTGGGGCTCCATAGAGAAGGGAGGGGATAAGAAATGAGGTAGAGAGAGTGATTTTAGTGGAGGGTGTGAGGTAACGATTTTGTCAGTAGAGCATGCCTAGTTTTTGGTGAGTTTTTTTGATATTTAGTAGAAGGTGGGAGTTGAATTTAAGCTTACAATCAATTTGGACCCCAAGTAATTTAGCCTCAGACACCAATTCTAGAGATGTGCTATTATGACTAGTGATAGAAAATGTGTTTATATCGATAGAGGTGGCTTTAGAGGGGATAAAATCCATTAATTTGGTTTTAGAGGCATTTAGTGCTAGGTGATTTTCTTTCATCCATTGTTCAGTGATTGCGAATGCATCTTGAGTAAGCTTTTGCAGCATGAGGATGGATGTGGCAGAACAGATAAAAGTTGAATCATCTGCATATTGAATGATATTTGAGGAAGGGATAGAATTGCGGAAGTCATTTATGAATATATTAAAGAGGAGAGGACCTAGCATGGAACCTTGGGGAACTCTAGTTGGGGTATTAAGGAAAGAGGAGGTGGCCTTTTTCCATTTTACTGATTTATATCTGTTAGATAAGTAACTGGAGAACCAGTTTAAAGAGGAAAAAGATAGGTTGAGTTGAGAAAGTTTAGTTAGAAGAAGTTTGTGAGAGATAGTGTCAAAGGCCTTAGAGAGGTCAAGGAGGAGGGTAGAAACAATATGACTGGAGTCTTGGGCCTTATTTACAGTTTCTAGGAAGGAGAGGAGGGCTGTCATAGTGCTATGACCAGGTCTAAAACCATGCTGTGTTGGAGTTAGTAGGTGATTGTTTAAGAGCTATGGTATGAGTTGTAGTTGGACACACTTTTCTAGGAGTTTTGAGATGGGAGATAGGATAGCGATGGGACGGAAATTAGTGGTATTGTTGTTATTACCACCTTTATGGAAGGGTATGATAAAAGACTTTTTCCATATTTGGGGTACCATGCTTTCTTGGATAAAGCGGTTGATTAGAATACTAATGGGGTAGGCAATGGCTTCTGCAGCTATGCTAAGAAAGTATGAAGGGATGTTATCTGGGGCATTAGATCATGGCTTCAGTTTCTGAAGGAGTTTTTTATGGTACATGTGGGTATAGGTTTAAATGAGAAAGGAGAGGAAGGGGAAGAGAGGGCATTAGAGGATGGTGATAATGGAGAGGATAATCTAGTATGAAAACATCACTTCAGTGCTGGATTACATAACAATTGATCCAAAGATCTGGTCATCTGACTCTTGTACCTACACTACCTCCTTTACTAGAAAATGAACCAGAATCTAGCACACGTGTTACCATACACACAGATAGAGCTTTGCTGAGATATGTTATATCATCTGGAAGCTATAAACCCATTTCAAAACATCAACCCTTCCATGGCAACTATTAGTTCACCCCTAAAGACAATACAGTAGGATTCCTAGTCCTGGTTTTCACAGACATTTTGTCTCTGGCTGCAATCAGAACTGTAACATATAATCTTTATGGCCTAAACCAGGTAATTTAATTGCAGATTATTTTTCAAAGTTAGCTGGGCTGAGATTAATCTCTTCTCGTCCAGTATCCTCTGTTACAATATATTCAGTTCAACAATTACAATACAGTCTGACATACAGGTGTATTCCTTTTTTGTCCAGTAGGACCCACTGTTGCTACATTTTTAACACAAACAGCTTTACAAATACATTTTAAACACAAGTACCTGTACAAATAAGTTTGATATACAAATGACATATAATTCTTTACAAAACTCCAGCTAGTTATGCTGGCATATGTTACACATCAACTGCCCTACTTCTCCTGGCATAGCTGGCAATACCTGACATCATCACACTAACCATAAATGATATGCTATTTATTTGCTTTATGTCAGAAGGACCCTACGAAGAGTTAACCCCAGGAAAGCAGCTCAACCTGATATTCTTGAAAGAGTGCTCAGAGACTGTACAGACTAATTAACAAATGTACTCACAGACATCTTCAACAACTCACTGATTCAAGCCACTGTGCTCAAATGTTTATACCACTGCTTAAGAACCACCACCTGCTAGCCTAAATTATTATCATCCCATAGCTCTCACCTTCACTGTGATGAAATCCTTTGAGAGACTGACAACATCCAAACTACCTGCAGAATTCAATCCACTCCAGTTTGCATACAAACCCAATTGCTCCACAGGAAATGCTATTTCTTTGGCACTCCACCTATCGCTGGACCACCTGGAGAACAAGAATAGCTATGTCAGGCTACTTTTCATAGACTTCAGTTCAGCTTTCAGTACAGTCATCCCATAAAATCTGATCAGAAAGCTGGTTCAACTGGGCATTAGCACTCCGCTAAGCAAATGGATTCTGGACTTTCTTATAGACAGACCCCAGAAAGTGTGCATACACAAGAATACATCTGAGAGCATCACCCTGAATACTACAGTTCCACAGGCATGTGTTCTAAGCCCCCTGATTTTCACCATACTAACCCATGAATGTACTGCCAAGCACAGCTCAAAACCTATCATAAAATTTGCAGATGATATGACAGCTGTGGGCCTTAACAGGAATGATGATGAGACAGCCTACAGACAGGAGGTGAATCAGTTTATAAGTTGGTGTTATAGCAGTAATCTTGCACAAAATGTCAACAAGACCAAAAAAATAATTACGACTACAGGAAGAACAACACAGAGCACTCTCCACTCGTAATCAATGAAGAAAGTTGAGGGAGTAAAAAGCACATTATTTCTGGGGGTGCACATAAGACGTGACGTGATCAGCCAACACAAATGCCATCATTAAGTAGGCGCACCCATGGCTTCAATTATTGCGAAGGTTGAGGAGAGCAAATCTATCATCAACGGCTCTCACAAGGTACCATTTAAAGTACACTGACAAACAACCTTACAGTATGGTATGGAAGCTGTTCTGCTTCCAAACACCAGTCCCTCCAGAGGTTAGAAAAAGCAGCTGAGGATTATCAGGAACTCTCTCCGATCCATACAAGATCTGCACATGTCCAGATATCTCAGCAGGGCAAGGAAAAGAATCAGGGATAGCACTTATCCTGCTTACAAGCTGTTCTCACATTTAACATCAGGAAGGTGTGTCCGATGCATACGCTGCAAAACAATGAGATTCAGAAACAGCTTCTTTTCACTAGCCATCAAGTTAATGAACTCTGGGAACAGTACCCTTCATGTACTGGACATTAAGGCAGTAATCCAACAATACTGAGAAGTCCCTATAGTGCAATATGTAACAAGGTCTTACCTGCACCCAGACAGCAAAGTCAGTAGTAATCAAACTGAACCATCTTACTGTGCAATATTAATGTAGACCTTAAATCAATCACTTAAGTGCAATTTTTCCAATGAAAATAAGCTACTAACCTAGTAATGTGTGGCAATCTGTTAAATCAGTGCAATAATGCAAGTATTTATTATTGTTGACATCTGTGGCTATAGAATTTTGTGTATTATCATGCTAAATGTAGTCCATGTCCACTGTGTGAATCAAAGTGACAAAGTTTACTTTGACTTTAAGTCACATAATTGTGATCCTACCATTTTGTTATGCGAGCAAGTTCAGCTATGAAACTTTTTAACTTGTCTCTCTTAAGTAAAAGTAGCTCTGGCAAGTGATGCCTTTTTAACCTTTTCATACTCATGACACTCAGTCTCTTAAGGCTATGAATGTTTTCAGCGGTTCTCTGTCAGTTGAGCTGTAGGGGTCATGTCCCAGTTATTTCTGTCCCCTCCATCCTGACTGGAGCGCCACTGAAAGGCACCAAGAAAATGAGATAGATCTCTATGTCCTCTTCCCTGTTTAGTAGTTTTAGTGGTGGAATTGTCCTTAATGTAGCCATCATTCTGGCTATTGCTACCACCACTTTGGCTGCAGCAGCAATAGTCCGCAGTAACTCTTGTAAAGCTGTCATCCTGGCAAATGGATCAACACAAAGATCAGCTTGACAAACTGAGCACACACCACAGGACTCTCTCTCTCAGTCTCTTTCTCACACACTAGGTAAAATTATCCACCAACACTTCTGCTCTCAAGTTAGGAAACATGATACTCAAAACAGGTGGTCTTTAGGCAGCTTACAACTTTGGCAAGGAAAAGTGCCAAAAAGATGACCGATGCAATCCATTAATGTGGAATACTAAAGGCAGCAGAGAGCACCACTCATTACAAAATGTGTAGTTTATTGTACAAAAATATAGAAAATTAGGTTCTTCCCAAAATAAAAGCCCAAGCAAATTTCTTCAATACAGTTCTCTACAGCTGGGATTATAGTCTCTTTCAGTAGGCCTCTCTCCCTCTCACTCTCTCTGAGGCTCAGAAAATCTCTCTTCTGAACTTCTGTAACAGGAATAATCTCAAGCTTACTCCAGGTGTCTTCTTCCACAGCAGCTTTTCTGGACATTAAATCCAACTCCAAGACAGGCAAGCATCATTCTACATGGGCTTACCTTAGCCCTCCTCATATAAAGCATTCATTCTTTCATTAAGCAAACCTGATCTAGCAAATACAGCAAATTTCTATCTGATCTTAAAGCAGCATTCTTATCTAAAGTGAAAGCAACACTTATCTCTGTAATACAACAAAAGTTCCTCTCTGTTCTTAAAGAAAAGTATATAGTTGTGCAAGTTAAAATTAACTATAACAGCAGATGTTTGAATCACCACTGCTTAGCTATATGGATTATATCCTGCCAAGGATACAAGAGCCAACCAGCTTCCAAAGCTTCAGGACACCTTCCACACACCCAAACTTTCAAGCAGCGCAAGCTGAGCTGGCTAAAAGAAAAGTCTGGGTGAGAAGCCCTTCAGAAATTTCCTGCCAGCAGAGAGAGGGAGGCTGAGCCCTAAAATGTCAATGCTAGGAATGACAAAAGAAAAATGCCCACACCCTGGCATACAAAACACACCAAAAAGCAAAATGGATGGAGGGAGTGGAAACTGTAGCAGTGATCATTTGCACATCTACTGTTATGGTAAGTTAAACTGACACAACTGTACTATGTTCATCATAATATACTGCTGCAGAACTACATATGTGTAGACTAGCATAGTTAACTACATTTGGATGGTGGAAGGAGAAAAGTCCAGGAGGAGCGCCTGGAAAATGGTCAAAGCAAAGCTTGATCTGAAACTAGAGACGGAATCAAGCTTATACTGCTTTGCAACAGTATGTACAGAGGACCAAGTAGCAGCTTCTAGAATTCCTTTAAAATCCAATGATTTCCAAAAAGCATAGATGAAGCCAAGGCACTGATAGAGTGAGCCTTGACCCTACCTGGAACAGTTGTGTTATTTGGAAATAGCCTGTTCTGACACAGGTTGTGCCTTCTTCTTACCTTCACAAGAAATGAACAATTGATCCTAAGATCTAAAAGATTTAGTTCTTTCAAGATAGTACCTTAGTTTTCTGTTGATATCCAAGGTATGGAGTGCATCCTTTCTCCCTCATTTTTAAGTTCAGGAAAGAAAACCGGGAGATGGATAGTTTGACATAAGTCAACTCTAATACAACTTTAGGCATAAAAGGAGGTTTAGTTCTAAAAGAAACCCTGCCCCTATGGAAAATGAGGTAGGGTTGACTCACTATAAGGCACAGAACTATTTAACCCAGGTGGGTTATCAGCAGCCAACTGTATGATCCATCTTAATTCTGCAGAACAATGTCCCCCCCCCCTTTTTCATCTGTGCAACATGCAGAACCATAGAAACAAAAATGTGATCTGGAAAGCTAGAAACATGCTGGTATAATGCATTGTGTTTATCCTTCTGTCTAATGGATGACAAGTGGTGCAGTATTCTTGTTTTTAACTTACAATTAGTTTTTCCAACATAAAAACTCGGACAGGGCTTACAGCATGCCAAGTAAACCACATTCTCTGTGTGGCAATCTGCATAAAATTCAAATGTATATTTTTTTGTTTGTAACAGGATGTGTAAAGTAATTTAAGCCATTCACATTTGAACATGCTTTACAATGCCTGCAGGGAAAGGTCCCTGTTCTCATTATGTGCAGAGGAAACATTGTTAGCCTTCTTATTTTTTAACCCAGATTCGATGCATAGCATATCTTTTATGTTACTGTTTCACTTGAAAGTAAATCTAGGTTTCTCATCTAAAATATCTTTCAGGTGACTATCACTTCTTAGTATCTTCCAGTTTTGCTTAATAATGTCACATATCCCATACACATTATTACTATAACGTAGCATTACCTTGTTTTTTATGTCATATTTATCAGATGACTTCAACTTATCTCCCTGCTGTTCTTTATTTATCAGGAAATCATGATCTTGCCCTGGCTTCCCTACTGGATATTATGCTCTTAGTTTTTTCTAAGTTTTCCTTTGAGTACCCCTTTTCCTTAAGATGTTCATTTAACACAATAATTTCTTTGTGAAAATCATTATCTGTGCACAGCCGAGAAACTATATCCTTGGCCTTGGATAATAATATGAAAAGTATGCCTAGGATGCATATTATGTGCATTCAAATGATTTCTCCAACATTGTTTCCTATGCAGGGTGGTGTCCAGTTTGCCAGTTACATTTTTATTTAAAGCGACATCTAAGAGGGCAATGGTCTCATTGCTGTGCTCTACTGATAACCTGAGAAAATCTGTAGCTTTCTCCAAGTAATCAACAGAATTCAACAGTTCATCACTGCCCTCTGCCCACAACAAAAAAAATATAATCAACAAATCTGGCATCAAAAATTATTGAAGCCTTCCATAAATGTTCACATTTAAAAATATATTTATCTTACCAGAAGGCTAACACTAAGTTAGCATAAGAGTTGGCACAGGATGTGCCCATGGCAACACCCTGTACCTGCCTATAGTGTGTTCCATTGCTAAGAAAGATGTTATTTTCTAACACCAATGCTAATGCTTCCAGAATTAAAGTGTTGGTGTTCTCATCATATATATTAACTATATGCAGTACCTCTTCCACTGCCTTTATCCCAAATTCATCTGTGATGACCATGAACAGACTACTGACGTCCATGGTTACCATCAATACATTCCTCAAATCTAAAGTTTGGCATGCATCTTACAATTTTGATAAAAATTATGCAGTCTCTTTCAAAATCCTAGGAAAATGAGCAAGCAGATTTTTCAACTTTGCTTCTACCCACATAGATAAATGTTCAGTAACCCATCCCCTCCCTGAGACTATGGGTCTCATTGGTGGGGGTAGGGTATTTTTATGCATTTTTGGTAGTGCTTTAAAAATAGGAATTACTGGATGTTCAATGCTTAGAAATACATACAAATTATCATCTAACACTCCATTTATTCTTAAAGCCCTTAACTTCTTGCCTGCATTGCATATATATATATATATATATATATATATATATATATATTGCTTAACCATCAAGGGTGAAATACTTCTATAAGTATTAATATCACTAGTTAGGGCGTCCAAAGATTGTATGTATGCTGTGGCATCCATAACTGCAACAGCCCGACCCTTATCAGCTGGTTTGATAACCAACCTATCATCATTCATTAAATCTAGGAATGCTTGCCTTTCCAAATAAGTTAAATTGTTACACCGGCATGTTGCACTGTCAAGATAAAGTCTTATTTCATCCTCACAAGTTTTTAAAAAAGTATGAACTGTGGGGTGCATTACTGGTACAAAAGTATTCGGACGTTTCATAACATGTTATTCAGAATAACATTCCACCCAAACATGTACAAATCCAGTATAACTTCACTTAATACTGATGCCCTACTGGGTACAAATGATAATCCTTTTCCTAAAACATTAATTTGTTCTTTAGTTGAACACTAGATATATTAAATACATTACAGTCATTAAAAAGTCAGTTCATGACTCTCCGCCATTTCACATCCCTCTGTACAGAATAACCTCGCCTGTTTTCTTCCTTACTGGTACTGGGAAAGTTGGAAAAGTCATGGAGCTGCTCCTTGCTGCAAAAAAAGATGATGATGATGATGATGAAAGAAGCAAGGTTTTCGGTCTCGCTCCCATGCTGGTGATGGGCTGTTTTCTTCCCTGTGTGATGTCATCAGCCTGAGCCATATTAGAAGTATTGCTATTCGGATCCATGGCAACCATGGAACTTTCTACTGTCGTGGTTGTGGCCACAGAGGCACTGTTCATATTTTGTTGAACATTAACATTACTGGTCTCTGTAAACACATTGTTGGTATGTGAATTACTTGCTACTACTGGATTAGACTCAGTTCTAGCCATGGCCATGTGAAAATACAGCCTGTCATGAAGTCCTGATAGTCCCTTTGCAGCTTTTCCATCTTTGTTAGCTGCAATGTATTTTCAAACAAGGCTATATTATTCAATACATGAGTAATTTTACACAGATGTTGGTCTGTGTTATAGTGCATTTGTAGATTACTCTGTAGATCTTTCACCTCACTAAGTAGTTCCTCTTCAATAGGTGAATAATATTCTATAAGCAAATTCATATAACGAAAGCTGGTGTCTATATTTATCTGCTGCCAGCGCACTAGTAAATCAGGACATGCTTCTCCTTGTGCTGGTATACACAGTACTCTCATCCCCCTGGGCACTATTTTATATTCCAAGCATGCTTCCATATGAAACCTCTGCCTTTGCAGGCATTTCAGTTTCCTTGTAGTATTATCTAAGCAAGTCAAAAGCTCAAAAATAGTCTCATTTAACAGCTCACCTGTGGGTTGACCATTTTCCTGTATATAGTTCTTCACCAAGTCCATCCCAAGTAAAGGATTTAAACAGCAAGAAACATTGCTTTTAAATTTCTCACTTACTGAGCCCAGTGAACGTTTGTGTGGCTGATAATCCAGTTCAACCTCTTCATTCTGCAGTTCAGCCATGTGGAAAGAAGATGCAACAACAAACCAAAATGGAGCAAAACACAAGCCTCAACTTCCCTTAAGGACTCCTCTTGAACCTCTTGTAAGAACAGATCCAAAATTAAACGAAACAGAGTCCAAACTGACCGTAATCGTTTATTATAAAACGTAAGCGTCAAGGTGGGTCAGGTATAGAAAGTGACTGGTTGTTTTTAAAATTATTTTAGTATTTAAAGACTGTCATGGTTGTGTGAAGTTTGTCTGATGAAGGTTTTTTTTTAACCTGAAAGTGCTTACGTTGTATAATAAAAGATTACGGCCAGTTTGGATCTGTTCTTAACAAGAGATTCAAGAGGAGCCCTCTTAAGGGAAGTTAAGAGGCTTGTGTTTTGCTATTTGAAAATTCCTGAAAGCCCTGTGGGGGTTTACCAGCTTCAGCAGCTTGTGGAACCTCATTCTTAGTTAAAATGTATTATTTTTATTTTTAATTTCTGACAAACAAAACATGACAAACACTATGAGCTACAACTATAGAATCATATTTAAGAACACTTTCACCTGAACTTCATCAGGTCCAACTAAGAGTGGTTTACACTTAGATCACTGAAAATGGTACAAGGCTATCACCAGACTTTGTCTGTTTTGTAAGGCATGTAAAATGAGAGGCTGTGTCTGCATCAGTAGGGCTCATATTTCTTGGAGCCAAGTATGAATGTTTTATTACAGAACTTTTTCCAGTCTATAACATGTAATATGAGAGGATGTGCCCAGTTTTACAGATCTCATTACCTCCTGACAAATAATATGAAAGGCTAGTATTCTATGCGTAACAAAAATGGTTTATAGTGCCTGCTTATAAAAAGGCTCACATATATGATTAATGTGACCATTCCCCATTCTTCTTCCTCTTGATGAAGACAAACCTTTTTTATATGCAGGGGAGGTAGTTACTTAAAGCTACACTAGGTGGTTCTCATTTTTGAACAGTTCATGCATCCAGAGAAACTGCATACAGTGGAAAACAAGCCATACTATATTTTAACTTTACATTTGGCTTTAATGTATAACCTACTTGTCATACATTTTTTCACTTGCTCTCAGTCAAGGCAGAAGTCATTTGCATCAGTCACTTAAAACTTTAGCCCTAAAAAGGTACCACTGAAAGATGTCCAAGACGACACTGCTCCTCTTGTCTGAATAAAACTGGTGTCACTAGAATTGAAATGGTGTAGTGAAACTGTAATGACCACTAACATCTTTGAATGCATGAATTCAGTGCTTTCAGCAACAATATCTAACTTGGTTACAGCTGGTAGTGCACTGCAGCAAATAACACATGTGCTGTGGTGTGTGGAATTTTTCCAGCTCCACCTGCACATGGCACCTCTGCAGCATCAGTTCTACATGCATCAGGTCAGTGTAGGAATCCAACACAAGTACTAACACATGACCAAACAATACCTTCATGCTGTCACAATGAACAGTCAGGATCACATTCTATATTAACAGCAGTGTGTGACCTAAGTAAACCATAAAATTAAAATAGCATATAGCAGAGGGTGATACTTCCTATAAATGGCTGACCTTTTCTCTAACTATGCCCTAATTCTTTTTTCCTAAATTCTACAATATCATTCAAGTGCCAACACATTACCTTATTAATTCCTGGTATTCTAGATTTAGAAGCGAGCTTGCTACTGAGATCATGTGATGCCATTCATCAATTTTTGTTACTGTATCTTGGCACATGTGACTGGTATAGAGGGATAAAGCCCCAACTATGGCTCAAATGACATAGGTTTGATTAGCAACTTGGATGTCCTGAGGTGCTAGCAAGGAAGGATGGGCATGCGCTCATCTTGTGGGAAAGGGCATGTATACAAGTGCACCATTTGGCTGATCCCTAGCAGAGGCTCAGAACAAGCAGGAGGCAGTGTCTGGAAGGTAAGGCATTGGCTGAGTCACTATGGAGGAGGGACAGTATACCACATGTCCACTGCACATCCTTCTGTGATTCTGTATGTGTTTAGTGGGACAGAACTTGGGCACAAACAAATATCTTCCTTGGTAGTGTATGTAATGCTGTCCCAAGTTGATTCATACTCCTCACCATCCCCGAATAGGATCAGAGAATGTCCAGGAGCATTGCCATATGCAGATTTGGTGAAGGAAGAGGGGTATTGGGGTTCGGCTGATGGTCAGCTGTTCAAATGGCCAAAAAAATGTATTTCATGAAAAAAATCAAATGTGTTTTGCTGTGAAGGTTTGGTATTTATTTTCTTGATCAGTTTGAATCAACGAGACTGCATTCAGTGGGGTTTGTGTCAGTACCTCATAGTGGAACCTGCTTTAACAAACAGGACTGTCCTCTGTCCCAATTCTGATCTGGGGAGTTTCAGCCAGTGAAGTGATCATACACTGTAATACCTTGCAAAAATTGGCCCAGTGACCACTTTCCTCGTGCCACTGATAAAGTGCGGTCTATCCATACTTCCTCCCTCTGTCCTGTGTACCTGTAGTACCCTCCCTTGTATGCATTTTAGACACCACTGCATAGTGTGCCACCTGGCACCTGTGCAAATGATGACTGCTGGCCCCTGTTATGTTTTGCTTGTGTCATTATGTGACGATGTGTACTGTAAACAGATCATATACTATACCACAGAGCATACTCATATTCTGCACAATGGAAAACATGGGAACTAATCTTCAAAGCCTAAGTTTAAACTCAGAAATAAGCTTCAGAACATGAAAGCCCACTCCTTTAGTACACGACTAGTTCCAGCTCACTCCTGCATATAACATCTGGCAGCCATGCTTTTACTAGGTTTTGCTTTCAACAGCATATGCCAAAGAAGTACTTCTCCAACTCTGTGCAATGTCATCTGTGAATGATGAGCAGTCAGGGATATTCCTGTATGTGGAAGTATCAACAGCTGCAATGGACTTGCAGAGAAAGTTTAGGGCTCTAAATTGCTTACCTTCTGCATTCCCCTGATCATGCAACAAGTACTGCATATTGTTCCTGCACTGGAAACACTCTGTCAATGACATAATGTGGACATTAATGAATATCTCAAGTTTCTCTTACAGTAGAAAATCAGTATATGAAGGTCTGATACTTCAAACAGCTGTCAATACTTGGCCATGACCTGAGAAGGAAGACATATCACCTGAAGTGGTCTTGACACAACTGATAAATGCAGGCACACTTAGCAGGTTTTTACTTTTTTGACACTAAATGCAGAAACTTTGCACTGAACAAAATTAAAAGTGTGTGTACGTGTCTAGAAAGAGCTAGCAGTTTTTGGTTTGAGTGCTCCCCTTATCTTTACTGCATGGACACCATACACAGGCTTAACAGAATATGTGCTCTCAGGTTCACAAGGAGAACATGACTAAGTGATCCACCTGCTAGAGATAACCCTTAGAGAAAAAAAATAAGTACATTTCCTAAGAGGTTCTTACTCAGATGCAATAAAAACAACTAAGGAATAATATTCTGACTGCTGTTACAGTCAAGAAAAGATCTGTTGTAAATTAGCATGTGGGTGTGAGCAGCACAGCCATCTTGAGGAGCTTGTTACTTCCACATGTCTTACTGGATGGGAAAATATAGTCAGGAGGCAAAAAATGGAAGTTAAGAACTTAGCATAATGTTGGATCTTTGTGATCCATGTACGTCCTTCTTCAAACTCTAGGACTGGTCACCACAGATGGCATTTCTCTGGGACTTGCAGAGCTTTCCTAAAGCTCCTTTCCTCTTGTTCCCATAATGTACTATGCTTCACTTTCGTCTACAAACTGAGTTTGCCCAAGGATTAATGATATTCATGACCAACTACCCGTGTCCTATCTACACACTATAAAGGCCTCAGGTACAGTTGACCAGGCCGATGGAAAGGGCTACAGTAACCAGTAGGAGGAGGAGGGAGGTGGGAGGGTATGCTGAAGTGGATGGTCATAGATACTGAATATCTAGTGTTACAGTAAGTACATAACTTTTATAACTTATGTGATCAAGTCCAGCTACTTCAAACACTAGGACAGTAACCCCAGCTGAATGCCTTTGGTGATATTGTCACAGAATACCATGTTGGAAGGTGGTTCTGAAAGAAGACCAGGGCCTTAACATTACATCTAGTCTATAGTGTCTTGCAAAAGTATGCAGTGTAGCGCATGTTGTAGTACACAAAGATCATCCACTGAAAATGTTTTGAAAAAGACTGGAGAGTCAACACAAAACTTGTGGAATGGTCTCATTACTAGAGAGATAACAGTATAATTTGCAGCCTGATAGTCACCTGGACAGGATGATTTTCGATACCATCTGTCCCTATCTGTTGGAAGCAAAAACAAAACAAACAAAACTTAAATAAAAAGTTGGTCATCTTTTCTATGATTTTTTAATTTCTCTATAAGTAAAACCACTGGTATCTATGAACATCTACAGAATGCAACTTACATTCACCTTTTGTCAGAAAAATCATGGAAGAAAACTGGGCAGGGGGGGCAGCTCCAATATCCTCCTGGATGATATTATTGCTACTAGAAACAAACCTTTTCCAGACAAGTTCTTCAGCTGTGCTGTGGCCACTAGTTCAAAATGTACAGCTGGTTCAAAATGAGATTGAGATAACTTCTTCACAACAAAACTAAGGTTCCATGGAGGAAGATGGTCTTTGAAAGGTGATGTCATTAAAAAATGATAATTTAAGAATGGCCTTGCAAACTTTCATGGGCTCTACGGAAGTAGTTAAATCATATATGAAAATTACAAACAGCTGCCAAATGTACTCAAAGTAGAAAAGTTGGTTCCTTTGCCAAACATGTCAGCTATAAACTGCATAATAGCTAGAAAGTACAACTGTGTACACTTAACCATAAATGTAGATGTTTGAGTAATAAATCCTTGGGGGGAATTTCCTGCTGTGGAAGCCCTTTGCTGGCCTGAATACCAGAGACTTTAATCTCCTTGTTCTGTAAGGGCTGTCAGCTGGTATCATATTTTCAGATCCTTATTGCCCCTCAGGACCGGAGCCCACACTCCGAGAACTAGTCCTGGAAGTACTAAATGACCCCACTGTTTCCAGAAAGGAATGGTTACGGGAAACTGAAGGAAAGGAGCAAGTAAAGGAGAAGGGACATATCCAGGGGAAAAAAGAGGAGAGGGGTGCCCCCATCTCTTAGCTGAGACAGAGGGAAAGCACTATTGCAATAGTAAACACACCTGAAAATCTACACTTATGGTAAGTGTACACAACTGTACTATGTTTATCAAGTTTTACTGCTGCACTAACAACTTCTTGGGAGGTCTCCTAAAGCTGAAGAGAAGGAAGAGTTTAAGCTAGGAGGAAGAAATAAGGCCCTGCATGACTGCAGAAGCTAAATTGTCTCTGGCTCTAGAAAAGGATTCCAGGTTGTAGTGTTTAGAAAAGGTGTAGACTGAAGACCATGCAGCTGCTTCCAGAATTTCTGTGGTGGGTACTCCTCTGATGAAAGCAGCAGTGGTGGCAGTAGCTCTAGTTGAGTGAGTCCTAATGTACAGTGACAACTCCTGATTGTGGTGTCTGTAACAGAAAGTTATTCAGCTGGAGATCCAGTTAGAAGTGGTCTACTTGTTAACAGGTTTGTCTAGCTTATTTGGTAGAAAAGCCACAAAATGTTGCTCTGACTTTCTGGGACCTTTAGATCTATCCAGATATCTGGGCTGTCTATGAACATCTAGGGACTGCAGAAATTCTTCCCAGCCAGAGTTTTGCGGGCTTGTAAAGAAGATAGGGAGATGAATGGTCTGACTTAAGAAGAGTTCAGTAACCACCTTGGGCATTAAGGTGGTATTAGTCTTAAGGGAAACATCAGGATGAAATCTAAGAAAGAGCTTGTTCCATATTAGAGCTCACAGTTTTAAGAGTCTACATGTGGAAGAAATAGCCACTAAGAATGCAATTTATCAAATTAAGAATTTGATATCTGCTGAGGCTGCTTCTTCAAAGGTGTGTGTCTGTAAGGGGGTGTTGGGCAGAGTGAGCTTCTCTTGACCAAAATTGAAGTCTCAGGATGGAACAGGGGCTCTTCTGGGTGGCCTAAAGTGGATATTGCCTTTAAAATTCTGTTTCATGACAGGTTGAGAAAACAGAAAATGTTGCACAGGCAGGCAGACAGAGATGGCAGAGATATGGATTTTGATGGATGAATAGGATAGTCCTTTAGAGATAAGTTTAGCCAGACAGATAACAAAGGGTAGATTTGCCAGTGAAGGTTGATGGCCTTTGCTTTGGCCCCAAATAACAAACGCCTTCCATTTGAAAGATAAGATTTCTTAGTTCTGGGGTTTCTAGCCACTTTTAAACTAGGTAGAATGCCCTTGTTAAATAACTGACCCTAGGGAGAAGGATTATACCATCCAGGCTGCCAACTTCAAGAAAGTCAGGTTGGTATGGTGTTTCCTTTGTTCTGGGTCAAAATGTCCACCTCATGTGGGGGCAACCATGGTTCTCATGTGCTCATGTTGTGCAAGAGGGGAAATCAATTCTGCCTTGGCTAAAAGGGTGCTATAAAGACCACCCTCGATCCTTTCTACTAGATCATTAGTAACTTGGTTATGACAGGTATGGAAGGGAATGCTTACAGAAACAGACCTGTCCATGGAAAGAAGAAGGCATCCATCCTCCAGGCCTTTTTGCCTTTGGTCCTTAAGGAATACTTTGTTAGTTGTCTATTTTGAGGCAAAAAGGTCTACTTCTGGCACACTCTAACAATGTGTGATGCTGATAAAAATTTACTTTTTAGCATTCATTCATGATGGTCTAAAACAGACCTGCTCAAGTGATCTGCCAAGTTACTGTTCTCCTCTGGTAGTTATTGTGCTATCAGATACAAACTCATTGTTTGTACCACTTCTCATAGCTGCATGGCTATGTAGCAAAGAGGGTAGGAGTGGGTACCTCCCCCTATTTAAGTACCACAAGACTGTGGTGTTTCTGGTTTCCACAACTGCATGAATGCCAATACTGCTCTGTAAACTGACATCAATTTCTTTAGATTGAGCCATGGCTGCTCCCTGCTGGACTCCAGGGTTGGGGTCTTCTAGGCTTTGGTCTCTGGTCAGCTTGCCATCTCTTTTGTTGTCTATGTGGTCTGTCTCTTCTAGTCCTGTTCCCTCTCTGTCAACCTGTGAATCAGGAAAGGACCAGGGCTTGGTAGGGTAATTCCTACTAAACCTTGAATGCAGTACCAGCAGAAAGTCCTTCACAGTCCAAAATGACTTAGCCTTATCCTCATTCAAAAAATAGCTTGGGTCTCAGGTCCAAACAGAACGTCCCTATCTAAAACTTAATCTAGGATTTCTGACTTAACATGCTTTGCAAGAGACTGTTCTCTTAATCAGGTAGGTCTTTTAATAACTGACCCTGATGCTGGTATCCTGCTAGATGCAGAGCTCTATAGTCAATCCCCTCTATTCTTTCATTTGGTTCAAGAGAGTTTCCTGGCATTTGACAATATCAGACGGACAATGCAGAGCTCTCATGACAAGGGTAGCATATGTGTGGAGTCAGAATATGATCCAGAAAAAAATAATCTAACCCATCCTCATCTGAGTCAAAGGAATAAGACTCCTGGGGAGGGGATTATTGTTCTTTCTTTTTCCAGAAGATTCTGTAGATGGAGTCCTACCAGGGCAGAGCTGCTTGGATCTCATGAAATCTATGAGACCCTCAACCAATTTAACATGGTCCTGGACCTGTGAATAGGTCTGGTGTGATTAGGACCCAGAAGGCCTGGGCTGTGAATGTGTCTTTCCTTCTCAACAATCACGATCCTGGGTGGACTGTTGAAAGGTACCCCTTGTGTCTTCAGACACTTCTTCTAGTGATGAAAACCGGGAGCAGCAAAGCCACCAGATGCCATAGTGCAAGAAGGCCACAAACTCTCCCCTTCCTTGTCTAAATATTTTTCTAATGATTCATCCCTATGCTTAATTGTTCTGGAATTAAAAGGGGAAAGTTGGGTTGGGCACTGTTCTGGTCCCAGGCAAAAAAGGCAGAGTACTGAAGTCCCAATGATGGATTTGTTTCTCACACTTTGGGCAAACATTCAACTTAGCAACTGACATCTCACAGAACTGACTAATAGAAATACATTGTTCCTAAACAGGGTACTTATCTTAAATGATCAAAGTTCTGGCTTCAGTCTGATGACAAAGCAAATTATAACAGAGCTCCAACCACAAGAAGGAAATGGAAATATGACGACGGACGACAACCCTTATATCTGACATCATCCCAGAGCTGAAGCAACCATAGTGCCAGTTACTGTAGCTGGCACAGCAAATAAGACAAGAAATAAGAATTTTTGTCAAGACTGAATAAAAACAAAATTAAATACATTATATGCTAGAAAATTGTCACTAAAATGTATGTTCTTTACAAAATGTATATCACAACATTGTATAAGTAGTATCACAAACTAAGAATGAACTCTCAGCAGGAAACCAAACACAAACTATATAACCAAATCCTGTAGTACTCAACCAAGAACCAACCCCAGCCCAAAATTACCACTAAAATTTGTATGTAAACTGATAAAAAGAAAGAAGTTCTGTTTAAATTGTATGAAACAAAAGCGCTTGACTGATTTGACTGACTTTATTATTTTCTTTTTATGAGTTTACATACAAATTTTAGTGGTAATTTTGGGCGGGAGTTGGCTCTTGGTGGAGCACTACTGGATTTGGTTATATAGATTACATAGCAGTATACTGGCTGCACTACAACTGCCACAATATTGTAATATATTAAAATAAGTTCCAAAAATACACAAATTTACTTATCTCATCTGACATATGAATGTCCAATAAAGCTGAACAGCACAAATTTATACTTTCAAAAGTGTTTTATTTTTTGCTTGACTTCTTTGATTCCAGATCATCAATAAATACTCTAGGGCTCTTGAAAGACTACATCATGCAAACCCCGAGACAGGGATAACAGAAAATCCTTCAATCACAGCTGTGATAATTCTGTAAGAATGACAGAACGGCATGAGATTTCACAAGACAGTAAAGCAATGCCCAACATTTCAACATTACTTTGGACTCTGGTATCACCATACTGTAACAGAAGTCTTGGTTGTGGTCTTCTGTACATCAGCAGCACCATTCAACTCCGTCAGACAAGAGTTGTAGAAATGCAGGTTACTCTGCCTTGTAATAAAGCAATAGCAGTCTTTGAAAGACAAAAGTAATCAATGTGGATTGCTTCTTGCATCCTTTCATTATTAAAAGTACTCCTTTAAATGGAACCATAAAGTAATGGATCCAGTTCTTAACCTGAACCCTTATGGCTATAACTGACAGAACAGGAACCAGTGTTAGTTTACTTGAATGCAGTCAGATTTATTAATCTTAACTATATGCAGTTCTACCCAATGCCAGTGCTTTCCAAACAGTATTCTTACACATTACATGATGGAGCTTTACACAGAGAGGTACTACATATATTCAGCTGATAAAATGCATTACAGAAAGGAAATACAATGATTTTAATGATTATGGTCCCATACTGATTAAAAGTTTGACTATGTGGTGCCACATTACAGAATGTGCATTAACAGCAGAATGAAAATGTGACATTATATTACAGCATAAGCAAGCTTTGTGGTTACCGTCAGTGAAACCTGTTTTTGTTTGAAAATTCTCACTGTGAAAAATTACTGACTCACACCACAGTTATTTCTTAGACATTGCTATACAGAAAAAGTTGCAGACATATGTCATTTACAAACAAGAACACTACCGCTGACTGTGTCTTCAGTCTCAAAATCATGAAATATCCTACAACTACAAATACATTTTGCAATATTTTATTACATTGGAGCTTGTTCTGTTGTGAGGTGAAAGGGATACATATTATGAAATGGTCAGTTCAGCGAACCTCTATTCATCGAACCAACAACATAAAATGTTCACTTATGCAAAAGTGATCATCAGCAAGGGATCTAACGTAGGGAATGGCATTACTTGGCCAACATTGTCAACATTAGGAAATTTGGCCTTTTCTCCACTGTAGTGTAATCCTGGAGTTGGTATATATAGGTGGGGGGGGGGGTATGAGGGGCGCAGCACCCCACCTGGGTGGATTTTACATACTGTGTGTGCAATGGCCACAATGTTGGCCAAGTAATGGCATTCCCCATTTTAAATTCTTGCTGATGTTAAGTGAACGTTTGATGTTGCAGTTCCATGAACGGAGACTGGCTGAACTGACCATTGATAATATGATATAGACCCAAGGTTAAAGCCTCTGAAGTGAGTTTAATTTTTTTTTTAATTTCCCCTTTTCTCTGAGTCTGTGTGATCTCAGAGTTAGTGTGTTTGTGTATATATACATACAAATGTGTATATATATATACACACACATACATAGAGAGAGAGACAGACAGAGACACTTTCTTGCAAAAATGACTGCTTTCTAATGCTTTCAGGAATTCAGTCTCTATGCTTACTAGTGACCTTGAAACATATTTGAAAATCTCCTCCCCATATACATTCTTCAAGCAGTACTTCCAGGAGCAGATTTTTATTTTTCTCTTGCAGTCCTGCAATCAACTACATATGGAGCTACTTTATTTACAGCAAGAAAATACTTAAAGCATGCTGTCAGTCTTCAGAAATCAACTTCATTGGAAAGACATTTCAAAGCTGAGCCTTACTAGTTATTGTCAAGTCTCATTTTAAAAAATAAATTCAAAGAAGTACATCTAAGAATACGTGTATACCACTATTAAGTGAAACTTATTTAAAGGCCAAAGAATAGCTCTCAACCTTTTCACTTATAAATCAGGGATGAAGACAAGCATTATGAGGAACAAAATCAGGGGCATATTTTATTTACTGGCATCATTTGTTTAGAAAACAGCTGGAATATAAGGTTTTGTATTACAGTACATTTTATAAAGAATAAAACATTTATAATTACTATTGCGATTTAGCAATTTTGATTTCCTTTGTTTTGCAACAACAAAAATTCTGTATGGGACAGAGCAATATTTTGTCATAAAAACAGTGGAAAAAAGCTGGAAGTTATGGAGCAAAGTCTTTGACAATTCCTAATAAAGTAAAATCTGCAGCATTCCAATCCAGATAAGAAGGGCAAAAAGAAATATGGACACTCTATCATTTACAGCATAGCAACAATGAACAGATGGATTTTTCTTTTGCTGCTAATGTACTGGTACTACCCTTTAAAGCTTTGTTCCACCTTCTTGATCCACACATCTCTTTAGGATACAGAACATCAAGATAACGTATTTTTTAGTCAGACCATCACAAAAGATCAGGGAAAAGAAATACATTCACAGACATGTTTCTGCAATTTGTATACTGGTTTTAAATTAATATTTGCAAAGATTCTCAGAGTGTAATATCTATGGACCCTTTAATGTCAGGGAGTTGAATGCTTCTTTATATGTGATATACAGGATGTACTATGCAGTTTCCTCATTTTGTTTTAGGAAAGCAGGATATGATATAAAGCAAAAGGAAATACTATAAATATTAAGTGCCAGAACACCTGCCCAAAATAAGGATTTTACAGAAGAAAGACTAAAAATCTGTAATATTCAACCAGTCAAGGACATCATAAGATCTACTGTGCAAATAAATTTACACAACCCTGGATAATTCCGATTTTATCAATTTTCTGCAGAGTGAACCCTGTCTCCTAGTCCGAGAGAGCTTTAACAGCTTCACAAGATGAGTGCTTTTTCATTTTTCAAGTAATGCCAGTGATGCAACATATGTGTTTTGAGGCTGTATTTAGCATGTGTATGTGACATTAACAAATTAGGATGGCAATGCAGCAGTCTATAGTTACATTACATATCATCTACACAATGTCTACTATATACAAAATGGCAGGCATTACTAGAAAACAAATGTGGCTAAATTAAAGTCTTTGCACAAAGCCTGGTGATGGTTTGGGGTGTCAGGCTAAGCTTACTCAAACCTAGGTTGTGAGGAAATCTCTTTTTAAAATACAACATAAACTTCTACAAAGTATAACAACTTAACCTTCCATTCCACATGAAAAACTAATAGAATGCATATAATGTAAGCAGTAAAGTGAAAAGGACTGAATGACTGTTTTGCCAGACCTCAGTCTGAAACAAAACAATATATATATATATATATATATATATATATATATATATATATATATATATATATATATACACACACGTGTGTGTGTGTGTGTGTATACACAATGAATACTTTCCATAGAAATAAAGTTCTACGGTCTCTCAAGTGGTAAGCAGGTTTCATCAGACATGGCTTTTTAGTCATATAATGAATTTAACCACCATGCACAACACATTCCTCTTTCCTAAGCTGCTGTCATACATTGTTGTAAACATCACACAATAAGAATTTAACATTTTTAGACCTCTGCCAATATTTCCCTTTCATTAATCATAATGGAAAAAGTTAAAAACGAACTACAGCCTGAATGTCATTTTTATTAATTTGGATAAATAATTGTGATAACGGCAATTATATATTCTGCAGAGAGGTTCTGATGCAAGAAAAATATACAAATTAATTTACATTGTTTGGGGTAGCCTGGTTTAGTTTGAAAATATATTTACAATAATATCTACCCATCTCAAACTTCAGGCTTAACCCCCTGCATAAACACACTTTGAACTTTTTTTGTATGATACTAACAACGTGGTCACTTTTACTGCCTTGTAAACTTCATTTAGCAATGTACTGACAAGAGAAAGTTACTTTAAAATCAGTTCCTAGGTACCACAAACTAAATGGAAGCTACCAGTAAACCCCCCATTTAGCTAAAGCAGAATGTAATATGAATTAGTACTTTTTATGTGAGTAGTTTCTCCAAACCAAATAAAAAAAATCAGTCTTCTCTGCATTTCGGCCTCATTCATTAGTTAAAATGACGACAAATAATGAAGAAGGAGAGCAGAATGAAGACTGACAAAGGGCAGGCAGTGGGAACCAGCAACCAATAAAGTGAAGGACAGGAGACCACATTCTTCTTTTTTCTGTTCAATGCATGTTATGAAAATAAGTCACAGACAAATGGTTCTGTAAAATACAAAAACATGAAGCTCAAGTTAGTGTTAGAAGCTGTTAAATATGCAGAGTAACAGGATACTTACGCCCTTGATGCCTGGTAAACAGTCTAAGAAATGTTTAGGAATGAAATAGTTCATAACTTCACAATATATATTACACTGCTGCAAAGTCTCATAAAAAGCATTTATTATACATGATGGGATTATCAGTAGTCAGAAATAAAGACAGGCAAGTTACTTATGTAACTATCTACTATAATTATAGGTTTTTACAATTAATACTGCAAACAGATGTGAGAACTCACTGTGCCAGATGTTTTTTGAGAGGATCCACTGAAGTGTGCTCACATTTGGGTACACCCTCAAGTTATTTCTTGGCAGCTAAATCAAATTTTTATTATAACCTCCAGCTCTTGGAAAGCATGACCTCCCCCCCCAACTCACTCTTGGAGATCCCTCTACTAGGGTATTAGAATATGCTTAGTTCTTCTACTCTCAAATTTTGCTCCATTAATTCAAGGGAGTGCACAGGAACGTCATACCACTATACACTGGTAATTTCTGTTACCAGGTAGCTGGATACAATCCCTTTCTCATAAAGGAAACAATGCCAGATATAAAAGGTAATACAGTGCAGATGGCCCTGTTGAAGATGAAATAATGGGGCCAACACTCATGCAAAATCTTACCATAAGGGGACCTTCTGTAGAGGGTGGACACTAGAGCAGAATCCCATGTTGTATCTACATACTTATATCACACAGGGGAAAGCAGTATCCTAAGAAACCATTAGAAAGGTGTAAAGGCAGAGCCTTAAAGTACCACTATGTCAAGGACCCTCTCTTTCTTGACTTTAGATCCAACCTATAGTGCTTTATGAAAACATGTAGTAAACAAAGCGAGTTGGTACAACTAGATATATTTTTGAAAAAAAGGACAACAGACAACCACCACAGTGGTGAAATGATCACTAACAGTTCAAATACTGCAATTTGCTGATTCCCATTTTGTCAACTTAAAGGTTTTTTTTTTCTTTAAGCAAAGATTTGTACTGCTGATTTGTAACTACAATGTTTGGAATTGTCATCAACTAGATTTACTGCCATTGTGAGGGTGGGCCATTCAAAGTTAAAGAAAAAGGTTAGCTTTTTCTTTTCATACGTTTCCTTTTTCTCTGACTTTGTGCATCCTCTAAGGTTGTATACCCTTAGGTTTGGATGTGGGAGAACACCCCCTTGGTTAGGGGTTGGTGGGAAGATTCTCCCAGAAAAAAATGACATTTATTACAAAAACCCAGAGAAACATTAGACAAATGTCATATTTTGCATTTTGATGCCTTAAAATACTCTGATTCTTGCATTACAAGCCCAGTATTTTATTATAAACTTCTTGACAGCATTAGCTAATGGCCTGATAATTTAGAAGTGATTGAAAACAATACAAATTGCAACCCATTTGGAAAGGGTCAGCGGAAAGAAAAATTATAACTGATGGCAAGCATTAAAAGGAACATGCATGTCCACGCCTCTTCAAGATTCTCCTAGAAAGAAAACAAACAATAACTCAGACATCAGCTAGATAAGGAAAACACACTCAGTTGTTGTGGAAAAAGAAATATTGCTCTTGACAGAAACAAGGTCTTTAGCTCAGAAATCCTCCTGACAGAAGTAATGGCAACCAGGAATAAAGACTTTCAAGCAATGAATTCCAGGGGCAAGAAGCCAGTGGAATTAAAAGGCAGCTGGACTGAACATATCTACCATGAAGTTTAAAATGGTGGAAATGAAGAGCGTCCTCTTCAAAAAATGTTTTAAAAATCTATGCTGGGAAAAAGTCGGGCCCTCAACCATGTCATGATATACTGTGATGGCAGAAATAAGCTTAACAGACCATGAAATAACTGAGATTTAAATCAAAAAAGGAGTTTGAAATAAGAACATCTGCAAATTCACAAAATCAGAAGAAAAGGGATGTTTTTCATCTCAAATGAAAGACTTCCACAGTCTGCAGTACACATGCACTTAGAAATGAGAGTTTTCTGTGGCATTGTGTACGTTTGCATTTCAGCTGCAAGATCTGAAGGAATATTAACTACTGCAGAAATCAGTCACTGAAAAGTAGACTATCATCTTGCCATGGGCCTAGGACCTTTAGTGCCATGAAATCAATCATCTTGGGAGAGGTCAGTAGAAGGAACCAAAAAGGAGATTTTCCTGGGTCATCATGATGAGATCCATCCATCCATCCATGATGAGACTTGCTCCTTCTGCCTGGAGTTTTGTGAGTACATGAGTTAACAGCAGAAATGAGGACTAGTACAGAGAAACATTCCCTTAACAAGAGTGAGCATCCGTCAGCAAATCCCCCATGTCATGCTGATAGCTCCAAAATCTAAGAGGGTCTGTATTCTCCTTGGTCAATACTGATCTACAGGGTAGTCGCCATCTGGATTACCATATGGAACATTTTGACAAAAAGGGAGCTCCAGAATTGGAGAAAACTTGAGATTTTCTGCTGCACCAGAAAAACTATAAGGAACAGACTGCATTAATTTTATGAAAGTACATTTAAGTAACTGACCTGGTGTTCCACAATGAGATTTGTGGACTGAGGGCACATCGTGTGTATGCTTCAAATATGTCCATGTGAAAGCAGCAAAGACGTAATTATGAAAGATGTAGTTAAACCAGCAGAAACAGCTGCTCTGACAATTGTGTGGCAGAAGGGAAAAATATTAAAAAATGAAAACACCCAAGTACATGTGGAAAATATTCATTATACACCAGACAGAAGAGAAGCATGCTTTCCATCGACTTTCCTCCCGCTCTGCATTCCTCTCATGGTGTGCTAGCCAGCTTGTTCCTTGCTTCATCTCTGCCATGCAGCCACCCCAAAACAAGAAACCAAAGCGTTTCTAAGAGGCTGAGAATTGTATTCGCTTTTTGCTATTCCTGCTTCATCATGGCTGTGCAATATACCCCCCCCCCCACAAAAGCAAAAGGAATATTTAAAAGACAACATTCAGTTCTTATTCCTTGCTTCATCTCTGCCATGCGCTCCACCCAAACAAGAAACTGCAAAGTTATTAAGAGGCTGATAACTGTAATCACTTTCTTGCTATTCCTGCTTCATCTTGGCTTTGTGCCACCCCCCCCCCCCCCAAAAGCAACCAGAATATTTAAAAGGGTGTATTCAATTCTTATTCTTTGCTTCATCTCTGTCATGTGACCGCTCCCAAAACAAGAAACAAGAAAGTTTTTAAGAGGCTGATGACTGAAATCACTTTCTTGCTATTACTGCTTCATCTCAGCTGTGCAGAACCTTCCCTAAAAACAACCGGAACTTTTAAAATGCTGTATTCAAATGTATGCCCTTTAAGTTAACTTGTTTACTAAACTGTTAAGCTACATATGTTCACAGGTGTGTACTAGGCTAATGGTCCTGGAGCCTTTACAAGCCCCATAGGATTACCTTGCCATCGTGCCACCCAACCTTAGTTCCCAGTGCCTCTGTCAAGTAAAGTCACTGTAGTGATCCCTAGGGTGAATGTTCTATTTCTCATCCACTCATCAAGATTTCTCTTGAATAGGGACAGCGAGGTGCTCTGCTTGACATGTATGGGAAGTCTCTGGGTTATGAACCTGTCCCTCCAGCATGTTCTGTTGATTGTGGTATCTCTGGAGCGTGTGGGTGCATATGAGGGAGAGAATAGTTGGAGTTTTTTTAGTCTGTCCACATAGGACAAATGTTTAAAGCCTAGGATCCTCTTTGTGAGGTACTTTTGCAGCCTCTCCAGTTGTTGCAAGTGTTTAGTGAGGTACATGCCAAATGGGGCATTGTACTCAATGACTGGCCTAATGAGGGAAGAGTGGAGGGAGACAATGACCTCTTTCTTCCTGGATGCAAAACCCTTAGTAATGAGATGTGCCACACACAAGGACTTTCTGACCACAGTGGCAATGTGGTGGTCAAAAGAGAGGTAGCGGTTAACCTGTGTTCCCAGATATTTTATAACGCCTTCTGTGTTCAGTGGACTACCATCGATGTGGTAATTCATGGGAACTGGGATTTTCCCAAAGGGGATGATGACACATTTTTTTGGCATTGAACTTAAGGCCACGGTTCTGACACCAGTTGTTGGTCTCAGTGAGGTCTTTCTGTAGGATAGCAACATCACTTGAGGAGTTAATAATAGCCCCCAACTTGCAATCGTCTGCAAACTTTGTCAGCCAGAGTCCCTTCATGTTGGCCTGGACTTCAGAAAAGTCAATACCAAACAGAAGAGTACCCAGGACCGAACCCTGAGGGACTCACTCGTGACTGGTCAGCAGTCTGACTTGGAGTCAGCTACTTTCACACTGTGGGTTCTACCTGTGAGCCAGTTTGCAACAAACCTAGTGATATATGGGTTGATGCCTAGCTTAGTGAGTTTTTCTATGATTCCTGAGTGGGGAATGGTATCAAAGGCCTTGGCCAGATCAAAGTAGGCTGTATGAATCACCTTGCCTTCATCCAAAGCTCTGATGATTGACTCAAAGAAGTTGACCAAGTTGAGCAGGCATGATCTACCCTTCACAAAACCAAACTGTGTGGGATCCAGAGTTTGGAGAGTCCCTATATCCTTGTTTATTGGGTCCATGATGATGCATTCCATAGCTTTGCATATCAGACTCATCAGGCTAACGGGGCGATAGTTCCCATTGTCTGAGTCACTCCTCCTTTATGGAGAGGGATGACTGTAGCAGTGCACCATTCAGTAGGGACAAAGCCTGAGGTGAGGCTGTGATTGAACACGGCATATAGGTGAGGTGCCAGTTCACTCTGTAGTTCATGTAGAGCACAGCCAGGGATATTGTCAGGTCCCGGCCTTGGACAGTGTTGTTTTAACCTGTGCAGCAGTAATACTGGGTGCCTGGCAATCTACTGGTATTGTGACTGGTCCTTTAGGTGGGGGGGGGGGGGTAAAGCTGGCACTGAATCTGTCGGCCAGTATATTGGCAATATATGTTACCTCGGTATAGGAGGTACCATTGTGCAGTAGCTCAGAGCAAATCTGGGTATTGCTGTGGAGATTCTTTACATAACTATAGAAGGCCTTGTGGTTGTCTTTACTATCTGTTGCAATTCTGTTTTCATAGCTAGCTTTAATGGATCTGATGAGGGATCTCAACTTTTTGTTGAGGCTGATAAGAGAATTTTTCCAGTCTTGGGGACTTCACCTTATTCCGCATCAGTTTCCTCCTTCTGTTGTAGAGTTTATTTATGGCAGGGGACCACCAGATTGACTTCCTTTTTTGGAGCAGAGCATCTTTGTTCTATTGGGTATGGCAAGATCCATGCATTTGTGTACATGTTCGTACAGTGTATTGGTATATGATTCGGCGGTTATGCAACTATTCTCCATTTGCATGGGTGACTTGAAGTTAGCTACCTCTGTTTTTAGGAGCACAAAGTTAGCTTTACAGAAGTTTTTCATGGTGGTTACCTTTCCTGAGGGGGGGGAGGGGGGGTTAGTTTGTGGTCGGATCTAACCAGGAAGGAGTTGACTAGTTGACTATTGGTGTAGAGCAACGGTCGTCCATGTTAGTAATGATCAGGTCAAGGATGTTGCTACCTCTAGTGGGGGTAAGAACGAGCTGGTCCAGGGCATTGGAATTAATGAATTCCAGGAAACGTTGGGCAAGTGTATTCGTACACGAGTAGTTTTCCCAGTTAATGGAGGGATAGTTGAGGTCACCCAGTATGAGAGTGTTAGGTTGGACCTTAATATTCTCCAGGGTGCTTAGGAATTTGGAGTGTAAGTCTTGGGACATGGTTGGGGACCTATAACAGGCTATGACCTGAATCACTGTCTTACCCAATGTTAGCTGCACCTGAAGTATCTCAGATGCATTAAGTTGGGCTAACAGTCTGGAGCTGTGCGCATCCATTATGAATATGGAAACACCTCTGCCTTTGGAGCTTCGGTCCAAGATCTGTGGCCGAATGGTGTGGAATGAGTTATAGCCTGGTAGTGCAGGGGTACTTTCTGCTGCCTTGAACCGGGTCTCTGTTATGGCACAAATGTCGATGTTCTCCATTTTAAGGAGTGCTTCGACCGAGTGCATTTTGAGATTTAGACTTCTGGCATTGAGCACCATGACCCTCAGGTTGCATTTATTTGTAGCTGTTACGGTGGTAATTTGGTCTTTGGAACACCGCCTAAAAAAGGAACTATAGGGGTGGCAAGAGCCTTGGCCAATAGCCGGAAGCCCAGGGTGACAGATGCAGGTCATCTC
Source organism: Protopterus annectens (assembly GCF_019279795.1). NCBI lineage: Eukaryota > Metazoa > Chordata > Ceratodontiformes > Protopteridae > Protopterus > Protopterus annectens. The sequence goes on from NC_056734.1 coordinate 494,651,192, forward strand.
TGGCAAAGCATCAAGGTCTGTCAATCATGTCATCCCAGGCAGACAGATACTGGATCCCCTTTAGAATAACACCAAAATTGTAGCCAATTGTTGAAATGAATTATTTTCTGCTTGTACTGTGGTATCATTCTGGATGATGGTAGGATGCTGCTCAGGGCTAGGGTCATACCCACCTGGGCTACATAATCCAAGAGTTCCTCCTCTCTTTTCATGTAGTCCAGGGAGGTACGTCATTCACACCCACATGTACAATGACAGTCATATTTGCTTGCACCTATTGTTGAGGGACCGGAGTGCGTGCATTATGTGGCAGATCCTGGCGCCTGACAGGCAGCTAACTGTTACTTTCTCCTTATTCAACCTAGTGAGTGGGACATCAGTGTGCCTCACTATCGAGTCAACTATGACTAGTGTGTTGGGCATGCTGTTTTGCCTTAGGGGCTTTGGTTGAGTGGCACACTGTTTAGGAGAGTTGTGTGTCTCATGATTAGTGTTGTGTTGTGGTGGTGGAGTGTGTTTCTGCCTTGGAGGTCTCTGCTGTTTGGGTAGATTTTTAATGAGAGCCTCCGTGAAGGTGGGTGTGTGGTTTGTGTTTTTATGTGAAGGCAGTGCTGGAGGGCTATGTGTTCCATGTGGCGTGGTGCAAGTGTTGACCTTCTCCTCTTGACCAGCTATTCCGGTCTTGGCTGCAGAGTGCTTGGCTTCCAGTCTGGATATATAAGTGCATCTTTCACAAGTCTGAGTGTTGGGAGGTAAGAGGAGAGGGTTATCAGTGTACATGAGGCAGGTGCCACATTGCCTCAGGATGCCCAAGTTCACCAGGTTAATAGGAGAAAACACAGGGAACTGACCGTTAGACATACTTGGAGGGGTGGGCATTAATAATAAGTACTGGAGCTGTTTCCATGTAGAACGTTTAGTGCTGGTAGCACTTTTGTGTGCTACAATAATTGCTACAAAAAGCAAACATGGTGTGCACAACATGAGACAGCTCCGCCAACCTTTATTTTTTTCTTTTTATAGGTTCATAGGTACTAGGCTATAGGCCCTAGGGCCTATATAAGCCTAGCCAAAAAGGCACCCTGGCTTTCACCACCCAAGAAAATTATTTTCCTGTGCCCCTGTCGAGCAGAGCCACAGAGGTGATCTCCAGGGTGAATTTCCTATTTCCCATCTGATCATCAAGATTTTTCTTGATGTGTGCTAATGAGGAGCTTTGTTTGCTATAGAAAGGTAGTTTGTTCCTGAGTATGGGAAGTCTCTGGGATAGGAATCTATCTCTCCAGCTTGTTCTGTTTATTGTGGAGACAAGGTTTAGGTCCCTAGAGTGTGTAGCTCGGAGGGATTGGGATTTCTTTAAGTGGAGCATGTCAAACAGCTCTGGGTTTGACATAGCTTTGTATCTTAAGCAGAGATCACCTCTGAGTAGGCGATATGCGACGGAGTAAAGCTGGAGATTTTTGAGACAGCCTGCGTAGGGCATCTGTTTGAGGCCAGTAATCCTCTTTGGGAGGTATTTCTGTGTCCTTTCCAGTTGTTGTAGGTGTCTTGTGAGGTACATACCAAAAGGGGCATTGTACTCTATAATGGGTCTAATGAGTGACGAGTAGAGGGGAACAATTACCTCTTTTTTCCTGGATGAGAAACCTTTTGTGATGATGTGTGCCATGTAGAAGGATTTACTGACTACTGTGGCGATGTGATTACCAAAGGAGAGACTACTGTCCACCCGTATCCCAAATTCTCTTATCACACTTTCGGTGTTAAGTAGACCACCACCTATGTGGCAGCTCCTGGGTACAGAGTTTTTATCAAAGGGGATGACAATGCACTTTTTGGCATTGAGCTTGAGGCCATGGCTTTGACACCAGGCATCTGTCTCCGTGAGGCCCTTTTGTAGGATGTCCACATCGTTAGGAGTTTCAATTATAGCTCCTAGTTTGCAGTCATCTGTGACCTTCATTAGCCAAAGACCTTCTGTGTTAGCCTGTACTTCAGAAAAGTAGATACCAAACAGGAGAGGACCCAGGACTGAACCCTGTAGTACTCCACTTGTCACTGGTCTGAAGTCGGATTTGGAGTCTGTTACTTTCACAGTGTGGGTTCTCAGTGAGCCAGGTGGCAACCCATCTTGTGACTTAAGGATTTATACCTAGTTTAGTGAGTTTATCTATAATTCCAGAGTAGGGGATGGTGTCAAAAGCCTTGGCGAGATCGAGATAGGCTGTGTGTATCACCTTACCCTCGTCTACAGCTTTGGTGACTGCTTCAAAGAAGTTTATCAGATTTAGGAGACATGATCTGCCTTTTACAAACCCAAACTGGGTGGGGTCCAGAGTCTGGAGATTACCAATGTCTTTGTTTATAAGTTCCATGATGATATGTTCTATGGCCTTGCAGACCAGGCTCGTTAGGCTAATAGGGCGGTAGTTCTCAGGGTCCGTGATGGCTCTCCCTTTGTGGAGTGGGATAACCGTCGCTGTGTGCCATTCAGTTGGCACAAAGCCTGAGGTGAGGCTATGATTGAACATGGTGCTTAGGTTGGGTGCCAGTTCATTCTGTAGTTCGTGTAGAATGCAGCCTGGGATGTTTTCAGGTCCCATGGATGCTGTGTTCTTGGCTTTGGAGAGTGTGTTTTTTACCTGTGCAGTGTGATTGCAGGAACTTTGCATTCTTCTGGTATAGAGATGGGCCCTTTAGGGGGTGGGGGTGGGGGTGGGGGTGGGGGGGTAAAGTTAGCACTGAACTTATCTGCCAAGATGTTGGCAATTTCAGTTGGTTCTGTATATTTACTGCCATTGTGCTGTAACTCGGAGCATATCTGAGTTTTGCCATTAAGATTCTTGACATAGCTATAGAATGCTTTGTGATCGTCTTTAGAATCAGTGGCGATTTTGTTTTTGTAACTACCTTTGGAGGATTTTATGTGGGATCTCAGCTTCTTACTGAGGCTGACCAGGGAGTTCCTCCAATCATGGGATTTTACTCTTTTTTTGCAACAGTTTCTTTCTTCTGTTGTAGAATTTCTTTATGGCAGGGGACCACCAGATTGGATTCCTTTTTTTGGAGGACAACATCTTGGTTCTATTAGGGATAGCACGATCCATGCACTCATGTAAGTGCTTATACAGTGCATTTGTGTAGGATTCAGCAGTCGTACCTCTATTGTCCATCTGCATGGGTGGGGGTATCGTGAAGTTTACCACTTCCATCTTAAGAAATGTGAAGTTGGCTTTGGAGAAATGTTTTACGGTGGTTTCCCTAATGTGGGGTGGGGCGGGATGTGGATATCTAGGTTGATTAGCTTGTGGTCGGATCTGACCAATGAGGAATTGACCTCTGGTGTGGAACACCAGTCGCCCATGTTGGTATTGACCAGGTCTAGGATATTGCTGCCACTGGTGGGGGTGTGGATAAGTTGATCCAAGGCGCTGGAATTTATGAATTCCAGAAAATGTTGAGCAAAAGAGTTGGTACATGAGTAGTTTTCCCAGTTAATGGTGGGGTAGTTGAAATTGCCCATTATTAGGGTGTTGGGTTGTACCTTAATATTTTCCAGTGTATCAAGAAATGAGGAGCAGGAATCCTGGGGCATGGTGGGGGATCTGTAGTAAGTTACACTTTGGATTGCGGTCTTGCCCAGAGTTAGTTGCACTTGGATAATCTCAGATGCATTATGCTGAGCAACTAGCCTGGAGGTATGGATATCCTTAATGAATATGGACACGCCTCTGCCTTTAGTGTTTCGGTCCAAGTTAGGTGGCCGAAAGGTGTGGTATGAATTATAGCCTGGTAATGCAGGGGTGCTCTCTGTAGCCTTGAACCAGGTCTCTGTCACTGCACAGATGTCGATGTTCTCCATTTTAAGGAGTGCCTCGAGTGAATGCATTTTGAGGTTTAGACTTCTAGCACTGAATAGCATTACCCTCAGATTTTGCTTGCTTGTACCTGTTATGGTGGTAAATTTGTGGTGGCAATTTTCTTCCTACTAACTGGTTTGAAGATACCTTGTGTCCTTAACTTCTATGTCCTATGCCTTTCAGTGTTTTGTAGCTGCCCTCACCTCCTGCAATTTCACAATGAAGTATAACTGTGGTTAAATTAAACAGCATAGTATAGCATAACTTAAACTGTATGGACTAGGATTAATTCCTCATTGTAGAAGTGCTTCCCACCGGCAGAATATTACTCTCTTAAATTGATACCATTGCAGTACTGACCTGAGTTAATTTCCATTTATTTTTCTAATTGTTTCTGGTGATCTAGACTCGTCTGTGGTCTGGGCCCTTGGATTACTTTATTCACAACAACCCTGCCTTCCACTGGTTTACAGGTCTGAACAGCCATTCAAGCGCATATCCAACCGAGATCCTCCCCCATCAGTCTAACCCTCAGATTTACAAATTAGAGCTACCCTGCCTCCCATTAGGGCACAGAGCCATGCTTGGTCACCCATTATAGCTCATACTCTGAGGTCACCCCTTCACCATCCAGCTTCCGATTGGAAGCTATACAATGCAAAGGACTCCATGGGTGCCATTTTCAAATTTCCATCTACTTTCTCCCTCTCCGCGCTCATCTTATGGTGTGTTAGCCAGGTAAGAATGGCAATATTTACCCTGAGCAATTCCTTTATTTGCACTATAAAAATGGCATATTTTACTCTAAGCAACTCCTTTTATACTATACAACTTAACTTAATGTCTGATTATTTTGCTTAAAGGTCCTTTGCAATGGAATAATTTTGAGTAGCTGCAGTATATGCTATACAGTCTGTACATTTTAATCACGAGTTACCTGTTCTACTTTTAATGTAGGTGCTTTATTAAATTAGAAGCTATGAATGCGGTTTAATAGCGAGTTAGCTGTTCTACTATTAATGTAGGAGCTTTATTTTTTGAGAAGCTACAAATGCAGTTTCTTAAGCAATGTTTCTTTGTGTCTTATTATACACTGATTAGCTCATTTTATCACCGTTATATAATACACAAACAAATGTGTTTAACTCATTTTATGACGGTTACGCTATTCTCTGCAGGTTCATAGGTTTGATTGTTTGACTTTTAATAATTTAAAAACAAAAAAACAAAGGGGCCAACCAGCACTGCAACCTGTGCCCTGTTATATGTCAATGTGGTATTGGCCATGTGGGAAAAACTGGTTGTGCTCACCTCCCCAGTTTCATTCAATGGTCCATGGATATTGTTAGGCTCCTGAATGATGTGTTTATCTTTTGGAAAGCACACTAGAGAAATGGCAGCAGACCCATTCACTATGGTAAAATTCCACTAGCTTTCTTAATTTACCAACTCTTATGGTGTTCATAAGATCTACACATCTCACTTGAAGAGAAACCTGATTTTGAGTGCTACTCCTCTATTATTTTCAGGAAGGAGGAATGTTCTAATGCTTACTTGGTGGTGGTCAAGGGCCAGATGGTTAGGCTCTCTAGAAAAACGCCTGACAATAATATTTTTGATAACTAAATTAGAATTTTGATTGGAATGTTTGTCAAAAGGGGTTATCCTTTACAGCTCTTAAAAAATTCAGGAGTGAAGCATAAAACATCGCACAAACTGGTTTTCACCTATTGTGAGAAACAGGTCTGTTCCTCCAGATGGCATTGAGGATGCCACCGAGGGTACTAGGATTACTGATAATTTTCATAGAACTACACCCATTTTCACCATTCAATACAGTACAGATATATTTTGTTACACAAACATTATTAGATTTTTCTAGGACTTGTTTTTTTCCAGTGAAATCAAAAAGTGCATTGGGGTCAGTCCTGTGACTGTTTTTTTTTTTTTTTTTTTTTTTTATTAAAGGTAGGAGCATTAAATCTTTTTTTGAAATGCCAGTGGAAAAACTTTAAAGAGAACCCACAAGTATATGCATGAATGTGGAGCTTGTACATTCTGCAGGTTCATTAATGGCGAACCATATGTATCTGTAGAAAACTTTGCCAGGACCATTCCTTGTTTTGGAAGGTGTGACTGCAACACCTCCCTTATACTGTGTTTTGCCACATGCAGCTCGTGCAGTGATTTCTATATCAGGGAAACAATTAGAAAGCTGAAAGAAAGAATTAGGGAGCATGTTTATAATATTAAACATAAAAAAATGAATGCACTGTATAGGCACACAAGTGATTGCCCTAATTTTAAAAAGTTAACATTTTTTTATTAATGACAGAGCAACAGCTGTGCGTTATAGTGGTGATGTGGACAATTTAACAGAGTGTAAATAACTATACTGGCAGGTACGACTCAATGCATCATCAGCACTGGGTATTAATGACAACATTTCCCTTGCTTGTTTTTTAAAGAAAGGAACTGCTGTGGTATACTATGGCAACACTATTTACTTACAGTTTATTTCACTCAGCCTTTAAGCACATTTTGGCACACATTTTGCAAACATGATTTTATAAACATGTTTTTTTATATACATTTTTCATTCACTGACTACTACAATTACTTATTTATTCAACTACACACAGCCATTTCACTATCGAAACAGTACAGCATACATTAGTGTGAAGGGCAGTAAATGGAGCCCCTACACCCTGAAATATGGCAACCTGCTACTGCAGGTAAAATACTTTCATAGGATCACAGGACGTTACTAGGCTAATGGCCCTTGGGCCCTTACAAGCCTAGCCAAGTTCTACCCTTATTTCCAGAATCAGCATCTAATGCCCGTGTCCAAGAGGGACACAGGTGGAACCCCCGGGGTGAATTTACAGCTACCCATCCAATCCTCCAGACTGCTTTTGAAGAGGGCCAATGAGGTGCTCTGTTTGATATGTAGTGGGAGTCTGTTGCAAAGGTGTGGTAACCTCTGGGAGACAAATCTCAACCTCTAGCAGGTTCTATTAATGTCACATACCTGGTTAAGGTCTTTAGAGCGAGTAACCTGTGTACAATTTGACTTGTGGATATGCAGCATTTCCAAAAAAACAGGGTCAGAGATTACCTTTTAAGCAAGGCAGAAATTGCCTCTGTGTAGTCTGTATGAAGCAGAATAAAGTGACAGTGATTTCAGACAAACTACATAGGACAGATGCTGAAAACCTTGAATTTTCCTTGTGAGGAACCGTTGTGGTTTCTCCAGTTGCTGCAGGTGCTTGGAAAGGTACACACCAAAAGGGGCGCTGTACACAATTATTGGCCTGATGAGGGAAGAGTACAGGGAGATTATAACTTATTTTACTTCTGGAGGCAATGCCCTTTTTATGAGATAAGCAATATAGAATGCCCTTTTTACCATTGTGGAGCCATGGTGATCACAGGCAAGATTGCTGTCAATCTATGTGCCCAGGTCTCTCACCACTGAATGTGTATTTAGGGTGTTGCTATTGATGTGGTAGTTAGCAGGAACATTGCTCTTACTGAAAGGGATGACATTTTTTGCATTGAGTTTAAGGCCATGATATTGGCATCAATTATTTGTTGTGCTGACATTATTTGGAGATTCTATGACTGCTCCTAGTTTGCAGTCATCAGCTAACTTTGTCAGCCACAGATCTTTCAGTTTTCTTTGTACTTCAGAGAAATAGATTCCAAACAGTAAGAGGTCCCAGGACTGATCTGTGTGGAACACCACTAGTTTACAGGTCTGGTGTTGGAGGTGGATTCCCCTATTTTGACTATATGTGCTCTAGCAGTGAGTTAGTTAGCGACCCATCTAATGATATAAGGGTTGATACTTAGCTGGGTGAGTTTGTCAATGATGCCCGTGTGGGGGATAATGTCAAAAGCCTTAGTTAAGTCTAGGTAAGCTGTATGCACAGATTTCCCCACATCCAGGGCCTTGGTGACTGCCTTGAAGTAGTAGTCCACCAGGTTTAACAGGCATGATCTCCCTTTGACAAATCCAAACTGAGTAGAGTTAAGTGTTTGAAGTTTACCTATATCTTTGTTGATATGGTCCATGATGACTTGTTCCATGGCCTTGCAGATAAGGCTAGTCAGTCTAATAGGTCTATAGTTCCTGGGGTCATTGGAAGCACCAACTTTGTGCAAGGGAATAAGAGTGGCCATTTTCCATTCAGCTGGGACAAAGCCTGTGCTTAGACTATGATTGAAAAGAATACCCAATGATGTTGCTAATTCATGTTGGAGCCCATGTAGGATGCAGCCTGGGATGTTATCAGGTCCCATAGATGCTGTGATTTTGGCCTTAGAGAGGGAGTTTACGACTTGCTCTTCAGAGATACAAGGTAGAGGACAGGTGGTAGGGATGTCATGAGGTATGTGTGGTGGGGACAGGAGAGTGAAGTTTTCACAGAACCTGTCAGCCAACAGGTTAGCTATGTCCACAGGCTTAGTATACATGGTATCATTAACTACCAGTTTGGCACAAATCTGGGTCTTTCCTTTTAGATTACAGATGTAACTAAAGAACGCCTTATGGCTGCCCTTAGTTAAGGAAACTAATATGGGTGGGTTATTTGAAGGACTTCACAAGAAGTCTTATTTGCTTGCTTAAGCTGGGGAGGGAATGTTTCCAGGGCTCACTCCCTCTTACTCTTAACAGCAATTTCTTCCTCTTGTTGTAAAGCCTGTTAATGGCAGTTGTCCACCAGACAGGTTTGCTGCTCCTTGAAGAGCCTGTTTTGGGTCCTACCAGGTACGTCCAAAGTCAAAGAAGGTATACAGGTGTTTGTGAAAAGTACTGGTGTAGAAATCGGCATAGTTCCCAACTCCGTGTGAGGGGTGGGGTGGGGGGTGCAAAAAAGCTATTTATTCCATCACGTAAGACGTTATAATCTGCTTTGGACAAGTTTTTTTAGTTTAGTTGCTGTTGGGGGGAGAGAGGGGCCAGGTGTGATAGTTACTTCGAATGAGACTGATATATGGTCCTATCTCACCAGGGAAGACCTCACAATGGGGGGGTGGTGCTACAGTGGTCCCCCATATTGGTAAGCATCAGACCCACAAGGGGTGTCAACCAGCTGGTCCAGGGCACTGGAGTTAAGTAAAGTCAAGGAACCTTTGGGCAAGTGAGTTTGAGCATGAGTAATTTACCCAGTCAATGGATGGGTAGTTAAAGTCACCAAAAACCATGGTGTTTGGATCTATCTTGATAGACTCAAGTAGATCCAAACAGGCAGATTGGATGTCCCGATTCATGGAGGGGGTCCTTTAGCTCACAATGACTTGAATAGGTGTCCTACCAACAGTTAATTGCACCTGAATTATCTCAAGGGAATCATACTGTTTAACCCGTCTGGAGGTGTACTTACCTTTAATGAATAATGATACACTCACTCCTTTAGTTTTCATGCCTTCAGTTTGTGGTCTGAATGTGTGGACGGAGGTGTAACCCAGTATGGCTGGGGTGCTCTCACAGCCTTGAACCAGGTCTCCATGACTGCACAAATGTCTGTGTCTTCCAAGGTGAGGACTACTTCCAGTGATTGCAGTTTCATGTTAGGACAAATAGCGTTTGGCAGCATAACCTTAAGGTTGATTTTAAATGAAGTTTTTACGTCGGGAATTTTGTCCTTGCGAAAATGCCTAAAAAGTCACTAGGGGGGGTGGCAAGAGCCTTAGACAGTAGCTAAAATCCCGGGGGTGACAGATGAAAACATCTCTGGCAAAGCATCGAGGTCTGTCGATCATGTCATCCCAGACTGAAAGATACTGAATTCCATTAGAATGACACAAGAAATTAAGCCAATTATTGAAGTCAATCATTTTCTGTTGGTAGTGAGGCATCATCCTAGTTAAAGGTAAAATGCTGCTTAAGGTTAGGGACATATCTGCCTGAGACACATAATCTGAGAGCTCAGTTATGTCTCTCTTCATATAGTCCAGAGAGGTGCATCTCGAGATGTTCACACTAACATGGAGTATGACGGAGTCATAACAGTACCTGTTGGTACATCTAGCCAAATGTGGTGTGCACACCAACCTTTATTTTTTTTTCTCTAACTGGTTTAAAGATACCTCATGTCACTAATTTCTATGTCCTGTGCCTTTCAGTGTTTTGCAGCTGCCCTCACCTCCTCCAATTTCACAATGAATTATAACTGTGGTTATATTAATCGACATTGTATACCGTAACTTAAACTGTATGCACTAGGATTAATTCCCCAGTGTAGAAGTGCTTCCCACTGGCAGAATATTACTCTATTAAGTTTATACAATAGCAGTACTGACCTGAGTTAATTTCCATTTATTTTTCTTATGGTTTCTCGCAGTCTAGGCTCATCTCTGGTCTGGGCTCTACCCACTCCATTCACCGTCGCTTCACTCGGGTTCTCTCCACTCCCCTTACCCTACCCCAAAATCCCACCAACCCCACTACACCTAAACTTATAGTCTATTTACTCCACCCTCTCACTGTACTCCATCCAAACAAAACATCTCCTCTTCCTGCCAAATTGCACTAGCCCTTCCCTCCTTACTTTATAACTTACTTCTACCCTCCAATCAACTTGCTTTCTCCATTAACTCCTCTCTCATCTAGAAAATCACCTATCTTATTCACATACTCTACTACACACACCCTCCCTACCACTACCTCTCTTTGCCTTACCACCATCACAGAAAATAACTCTCTATTTTCTATTTGATCTCCATACACCATTTCTACTTCTATACCTAATTTATACTTGTAATCTATCTATACTCTTCCCTTTTACTATACACAATATACTCTTCACTACTCATTTCCTTTTTCTTCAGTTTCTCACTTCTTCCAGTCCTAACTCTACCTTGTTTCTCTTTGCCTTTCTTGGATTTATGCTCTTCTTCCTATCTTCTCTTTCATCTTAGTACCAATTCCATCTACACTCTTTCTTACTATAGGCACTGCCTCTTCCTCCAGTTTCATACATCACTACTCCCTACCCATCATTCCTCATTTATTTCATGTGGACCACAGTTTCTTCTTTAAACCTAAACTTTATCAAACATCACTTTACTTGTCTAACATCAGACTTAATATACATCCAAATGTAAAGCCTTTCTTTCCTGTATTGTCATTAAATTTCTGCTACTCTGTGGTGACATTCACCCTAAACCAGGTCCCAATTTCACACCATCTCCATCCCTAGTAAATTATCCAGCTTCACACAATAAACTCAAATTTGTCTCAGTAAACATAAGTAGCACTGACAAAGTCATTGAACTACATGCTTGGATAACGCTACAATCCCCTGGCATATTAGTAATCACTGAAACCTGGCTCAAACCTCACATCAAAGATGCCAAAGTACTTCCTCTTGGAAGCAACATGATTAGAGCTGACTGACTCAAAAGAAAAGGAGGTGGTGTAGCCATACTATAGCCAAACTCCATCTCTTTAACTCTTCATAATCATCTTATACCTTCCTTTGACAAAGGCAAACTAATCATCAGCTATCTTAACCTAAATAACAAAAGCCTCTGCATTATTACAGTGTATTTACCACCTGGCAATAATCGATCTTGAAATCTAATCTTGAAAATATCTTATCCTGTGTGCCAGCCAATATTTCTATAGAAACCATAATACTAGAGGATGTCAGCATTGACTGGGGGAAACTTAATTCTCAATTCCTTACAGATAGCATCAACTTCTTTGTTTTTTTCACAACTCATGACTCACCCAACTTATACCAATTCATCACACCTAACAGGCTGAATTGTTGATTGGATTCTAGTCTCCCACCCTAGTAACTACATGCAATCTAAAATTCTACCAGGCTCAATTAGTGATCACCACCCTATCTGCATAACTAGACTTATCTCTCACCTTTACAAACAACATACTTAAAAAAACAGCATGCAACCTAACCCACTTTAACTAGCAGACCTTTACAAATATACTAAATACTATTAATTGGTCTTTCCTTAAATATTTACCCCTTGATGAAGCACTTGATAAATTCAACTCTACACTCCTCAACACATTAAACAGATTAGCTCCTGCCAGAAAGAAAATAGCCAAAAATAACTATTCCTCCTGGCTTTCTGTAAATACCAGATCTCTCATGCAAAAAAGAGATAAGGCCTGGATATGCTACGGAAACAGAAAACACAACATACTCTACAACACTTTTGAGCACTGTGCAACCTAGTAAAAAAAAACATGTGAACCTAGATAAAAAAAATTGTATTCAAAGCCTAAGGATCAGCATAAAACCACTACAATTACTTTCTGGCAAGCAATCAAAAAATTATACATCCTGGAAATAATTCTGCCCCTAAACCCTTCAATAACAGCACTTCTTCAGATACAGCAATACTTATTTCATCAATAAAATTGCTTCCATTACTAACAGCTTCCTGACATCCCCTTCTACTTTCTCTCATCCTCCTACTAGCCGCTCCTCCATTTTCTCCATACAACCAGTACCCACATCCTTTAAGTCCTTTCTAAGCAAACTCAAACCTTGCTCCACCTCTGCTGATAATCTTCCTAATGAGTGCCTAAGAAGGGCAGCTGACTCTATAGCTTACCCAGTGTTCATACTTATTAACAGTTCTACCAGGGAAGTCTACGTCCCCAACCTGTGGAAAAAGTTCTTTATTCTTCCTCTCAACAAAGGTGGCACCTATACAGACATATCCAACTACAGGCCTATTGCTAGCCTTTCTCCTCTATCCAAAATTCTTGAGAAATACATCCACAAACAATTTCTTCAATATCTACTTGACAATAATCTTCTTTCTCCTACTCAACACGGATACAGACCTGCACACAGTACTACCACTGCTCTTCTATAATTCAGACACAGTAAATAAAGCTTGTGATTCAGGTAACAGTCTCATCTCTATTTTTAGAATTATCAAACGCTTTTGACACCGTCTCCCACCCCAAACTCTTGTCCCAGCTATCCCTACTTGGATTAACAGAAACTACCTTACAACAGTTCACCAGTTACATCTCAGACAAATATCAAGCAGTCAAATGGAATTCCAGTTTCTCTTCCTATCTACCAGTTAGCACTGGGGTATCTCAAGGTTCAATTCTGGGTCTACTCCTCTTAAACCTTTTTATTAATCATCTTCATACTGTATCTAAACAAGCAACCCTTATTCAATATGCTGACAACTCCATTTTAATCTGCACCTCTAACAACTTTATCCATCTTCAAAACATGACAAGATGCATTCAATTCCATCGAGTCCTGGCTCACCAACAACCATCCCCTACTAAATCCCAATAAACCAAACTTTTGCTATTCCTACACAAACAACTCCCTCCTTGTTTACTCTAACTTTACAATTACTTCTCTTACTACAATATACAGCAATCTTAAGTTTGACCTGCATATCAGTAACAACATAAAAAGACCAACCAAAAACTAGGTATGCTGTATAGACTTAGAAAATGCATCACCAACCCACAAAGGTAACTCTTGCCTCCACTTATCTCTTATCATCCCATCTATACACCTCCACTATCCTAACAAATCTTCACTCTTTACTAAAAGCAAAACTAATGGTCAAATTTAATAAAGCCTACACTAAGCGTACACTGTTCTGAGTGAAGAAACAACACAGACATGACAGACACCTTCTTCCACCTAATTTTAGTTTTCCTACTGATATTCTTGCAGCTTCAAATATTGACAGGGAGTTATACAGGTTACCACAAAGTGTAGACTACATGTACACTAATGTAATCTTTCGGAGTGAATAGAAAGCACAAAAAATGTGATAAGAATTTTATTGAACACATATCAGGTACGCTTAGTGTACCCTTAGTGTAGGCTTTACTAAATCTGGCCCTAAGTCAATGCTATAACACAATAGCTAAATTTGCTACCTATCAGCCTTTCAACTCTCACCACTCTTCTGTTCTCAAAACCTTAAACTAGCTCAAACTACCCCACCTGCTGACTTTTAATCAGCTAATCTTAATACACAAAATACTGTACAATTCCTCATCCTCACAAACAACCTCAACATTATATTCCATCTCACAACTTATGTTCTTCTCACAAGCATATACTATCTATTTACAAACCTCAAACATCACATGGAGTTAGTCTGTATTGACACTGTGTTGCAAAAACCTGGAACAGTATTCCAGAATCAATCAGACTAATACTGCAATGGTATTCCTTCAAATCTCTAGTAAAAGAGCATCTGCAACAAATGGATCTGCCAATGCTCCATGCCAGCTTAGCACCCATTTCTATTATTCTATCTGGAACTTACTGTTGAGCTGCTAACTTCCCCTCCAGCTTTTTATTATTTTTTTTTCTTATTTCTGAAGTTATATTCTAGTCATTTCTCCAGACCCTTCACCCTAGCCCTCATGCTTTCCCTTTTTCTTGTTATCCTTTATATCAGTAAACCTCGTCTATGAAGTATTCCTACATTTTTCCATTCTTACTCTACCCTTTCTCTTTCAGAAATCTTGACTATATGTACTGAAAAAATGCTTCAGCAAATTTGTCCATAGTGTGTTATAACTTTGTTTCGTTTTTCATGTATCCATATACTGCACATTTTTGTGAGGCAACAGTCACTATAATCAATATAAATTTGTAATCTGACTATCATTTATTGTTTATTTTTCATGTACCCATATACTTTACTTTATGTTGTGGTGAGTGTCTCTGTAATCTATGTAAATTTGTACTTTTGCTAATATGCTTCTGGAGCTTTTCTATTGGGGTACATGATCCAATTTGGAAACTCCCTTCAATAATTTCCCTTTTTCATCATATTGTGTGAAAACCTGTGTAGCAGAAAAAGCAAATAACACCTCCTTATCTAAAGCAGAATTCAAGATTTCAGACTATCTAATTAGCAAACTTTTGGTTATGTTTCCAAGCATTTATTCTGCACACAGTAGCAGTAGCCTAGAAACTTTATCTGCACAAACATACCCTTTACAGCATGTTTACATGCCTGACAATGGGCAGAAGCAGTTTGATTAAAAAAAGATTTCTTCTACAGAAAGAGTGGAATGGAAGCCAATTCCCTCAGACTGTCCAAATGAGAAAGCATACATTTCCACATTTATTCATAGTAAGTAATTCAGAATTATGAAGGCTAAAGTAAGAAGAAAAAAAGAAGGTATGTACTCACCAAAACATTCCATCTGAGTAGTTCTACTTCATTTGTCTTCAACCTGTGGGTATTGGATCCGAGCCAGCAAATTCACTAGCATCTGCTCTGAGCTCCAAGCTCCACCCCTTACCCATAATACACCTCTACTACCTTCCAACCCCAGATCGACTTTGCTGACCCTTATACTGATAACCCCACCTGAAGAATACTTTCTGACCTACAACTGCAGCCAACAGGCTGTTCATGTGATAAGGTCAGGGGGAAGGAGGGAGGGATGGTTGAAGACGAAGTAGAACTACTCAGATGGAACGTTATGGTGAGTACATAACTTATCTGAAGTAGTTTACTTCATTTGATCTTCAACCTGTGGGACAGAGTCCCCAGCTACTAAATTCATTGGTGGCCCTCATGGATGGATATTCCAGAGCACCACAGAACCAAAGGATGCTCTCCTTCTAGAAGTCAAATCCAATTTGTAGTGAGATATAAAGGTATAAGATGAGGACCAAGTAGCTGAAGAACAAATATCATCCAATGAGACTCTAGACCAAAAGGCCGCAGAAGTAGCCATGGACCTAGTGGAATAAGCTTTCACCTGACCCGGAGACACACCTTTATCCTTATAGACCTAAAGAATGCACAAAGAAATCCACCTAGCAATAGTGACCTTGGAGATAGGTTTACCCAAAAAGGGTTTACAGAAAGACACAAACGATTGATCGGATTTGTGGAAGTTTGTGGTCCTGTGTAAATAAAATCGTAACTGTCTATGAACATCCAACAAGTGGAGTTTGTATTCCATTTTGTTAGCAAAGTTTGGGACAAAAACAGGTAAATTAATGGTCTGATTGATGTTAACTTGTGATGCAACCTTAGGAAGAAAGGACGGATTGGTCCGAAGGGAAACCCTATCTTTATGGAAAATCATATATGGAACTTTGATGGACAAAGCTTGCAGTTCTGAAACCCTTTTAGCAGAGGTGACAACAACCAGGAATGCTGTTTTCCAAGATAAGAACTTAAGATCTGTGGTTGCAGCAGGTTCTAAAGGCGGAGTGACCAAAGCTTGAAGAACCATAGTAAGGCCCCATGGAAGAACAGGATCCTTGACCAGGGGGCATAACATGAAAGTACCTTTGATAAAGGATTTACACAGTCTGGAAGAGGCCAGAATTCTCACCCACGTGAAAAAAAAAGATGGCAGCTAATTGAACTTTGATTGTACAAGAGCTTGCTCCTCGTTGAAAAATATCAGTTGGGAAATCAAGAATGGCAGAAATGGGAGCCATGAAAGAGTCTAAACTCCTTTGAGAAGCCCAAAAGGAAAAACGTTTCCATTTGCTGCTGTAAATCTTCCTGGTTGAAGACTTATGAGCTGCCACTAGAATAGACCTAACTGAAGAGGATAATCCAAGAATTCTAGCAATCATGGGAACTGGAGCAGCCAAACCGTGAGCTTCAAACTCTCCAGGCTTGGATGAGGAACCCCCGATGGGTGTGAAATCATATCCTGAATGGGATCCAAGACCCAAGGTGGAGCCAGAAGATGAGACCAAACGAAAGGAAACCATACCTGGCGAGGCCAAAATGGGGCAATGAGGATCACTTTGCTCCTCAGTCGACAAGCTTTCTGTAGAAACCTCGGAATAAGAGGTACTGGGGGGTAAGCATACAGAAGACAGGGAGGCCAAGCATGGACTAGAGCATCTCTGGGGGACTCCCCCGGCAGGGGGTTCAGAGTGAAAAACTTGCTGCACATCCTGTTGGAAGGAGATGCGAAGAGATCGCAGCAAGGCTGACCCCACTCCAGAAAGATCTGTTCCACTACTGAATGATTCAGAGACCATTCGTAAGGCATCAGAATAGTCCGACTTAACCTGTCAGCTAGAATGTTGGACCGTCCCAGAATGTGCGTTGCTATGAGAAAGTGACCAGTGGAGAAAGCCCATTCCCACACTCTCATGGCCTCATGACAAAGGAGGTAAGATCTGGTCCCTTCCTTTTTGTTGACATACCAGACCACTGACATGTTGTCTGATTGGATTGCAATGGTTCCCAGAGGAAGAAAGGCATGAAAGGCCTGCAATGCCAAAAGAACAGCCCTCATCTCTAGAACATTTATGTGCAAACTGACCTCGACAGGGGACCACAGGCCTTGGACTGTCCTGCCCAAACAATGCCCCTCCACCCAAGTTGGGAGGCATCTGTGGTCACTGTGGCTTGGACAGGGGCTGAAACAAAAGGTCGTCCCTCCAATATTTCCAGACAGCACATCTATCACAGAACGGACGACCGGCAGACTCGACTGAGGTGTATTGGAAACGATAATGGAAGTTCCAACAGGGACCACTGTACTGCTAGTGTCCACTGTAGTATTCGCATATGTAACTGGGTGCATGGAAGAACCGTTATGGTCGCTGCCATTGAATCTAGAGCCCTCAACACTGATTCTGTTGAGGGAAGATGAGAATGGTAGATCAGGGAGACATGCATCCTCAGGTTTTGTACTCTCTCCATGGTCAGGAAGATTTAGCACTATAATGTATCTATCCTTGCCCCAATGTAGTCTATCACTTGGACAGGATTTAGAAGTGATTTGGATGCGCTGACTGTAATCTCCAATTGTAGAGCAAGCTTTAAGAAATAATCCCTGGTGTGAGAAAGTAGACGCCTGGTGGGAGCAGTAAGGAGCCAATCGTCCAGGTACAGATAGACCTGAATTCCCTGTAGCCTCAGATGAGCCGCTACTACAGTCATTACTTTGTTGAACACCCTGGGGGCTGTGGTGAGACCAAAGGGTAGGGCTTGAAATTGGTAATGACTGACTCCTAGCTGAAAGCGGAGGAACCTCCTGGAGCTTCTGTGCATCTTTATGTGATAGGCATCCTGGAGTTCTAACAAGCACAACCAAGTCGCTTTCTTGCAGGTATGGCATGATGGGCTGTAGTGTGACCATCCAGAATTTTTCTTTGGCAATTGACAGGTTCAGGGTAGATAGGTCCAGAATGGGCCTTAAGTCCCCCATTTTCTTTGGCACCAAAAAGAACCTGGAGTAGATGCCCGATCCAGACTGATCTGGGAGGATGGGTTCGATGGCTCGTTTTTTAGCAGCTTGGAGATTTCCCGTGCTACAGCCTCCCTTTGCGTGGGTGGTACATCCAGGAGGTGTTTGGGAGGAACCACAAAGGGGATAGAGTATCCTCTGGATATGATCTGAAGCACCCAGCGGTTGACGTTACGGACTCCCATGCTGCCAGGTGCAATGACAATCGTCCCCTGACTGCCTCCAGAGTAGAGCAGTCGGGTAATCACTCAGGGTTGCTGTCTGGGCCTGTCCGAGAAAGGTTCTTGAGACCCAAAACTCCTTGGACCCCCCTCTGCCTCTGGGCCGGCATCTATCATGTCCCCCTCTGCCTCTGGGGGAAGAAGAGCTTTGAGTGTCCTGGGAATACTGCGACTT
The DNA here is from genome assembly GCF_019279795.1 of Protopterus annectens. NCBI lineage: Eukaryota > Metazoa > Chordata > Ceratodontiformes > Protopteridae > Protopterus > Protopterus annectens. The sequence goes on from NC_056734.1 coordinate 494,669,675, forward strand.
CTGGAACCACATCATCTTTTGCCCTCAATGAATTCCGGGAAAAGGATCTTTGAGGGTTCGAGAAGCGGATTCCGATGGCAGACAGTGTCTTCCCATCCTTCTCACTCTGGACTAAAGTCTCTTTGATGGTCTTAACAAAACGAGTAGAGCCGTCTTAAGGGGCATTGGCAAAGGATGCCCCGAAAGGTTCCGAAAACTGACATGGTCTGAGCCAGGCATTGCGCCTCATGGACACGCCAGACCCAGCAGCCCTAGCCACTCCTTCAGTAGCATGTGACAGGAGTCGCATGGACGTGTTGGAGACTGCTTTTAAAGTGGCCATCCTCACGGAGAACGTGTCCCTGTCCTCCTGCGGCATGGACTTAGGGGGAGACTCAGCCAGTTCCTTGTCCAGGTCGCGCTGGAGTCTCATGAGGTGGGCCAGGTAGTTCAGCGCCCTGATGGAAAAGGTTGCTGATGCATAAACCCGCTTCCCTAAGCAGTCCATCATCCGTGACTCTCAGTCAGGAGGATGAACCGAGGAACTCTCTTGGGCTAGTTCCTTTTTTGTGGCTGCTGCTACCACCATAGCGTCTACGGGGGAGCCCTTATTCCACGCCGATCTGATGGTGGACTTAAGATCTTATCTGGATGTTTAGGGATTGGTCCCACGGTGTCCGGCTCCTTCCAGGCCCGCAAGGTGATCAGGTCCACCACGGGATCTGTGGGAGGGGACACCCAGGAAGTAGATGGGGCCACGTCGAAAACCTCCAGGAACACAGATTCGTCAGAAGAAGGTTTGGGCACAGACCAACCTCCCCTCTGGCATAGGATTTCCATGATGTCTCCAAAGAAGACATCCTCGGGAGGTGACCTGGGGGAACCCTTCCCCATCCTCCAAATCCATGTCCTCAGTGAGGGAGTCAGGGGGAGTCCAAGTGCCTCCTCTTACGCGTATGCTTGTGAAGAACATCTCCGGTGGGGCTCTCCGGGGGGAACTCGCAAGACACTTGTTCCTCAGGGGGAACCACTTGGGGATCCTTGAGCACGGGCTGTCCCTCTGGTAAAATGATGGGATGCGTAGACAGAGCCAAGGGGGAGTTGGGGCAGAATCAGAGGAAATAGTCATTGGTCTCAATTCAGAGGAGAGAACCCTTTCAACCACGCTGAACTTCGAGGGAGAGCGAGCCTCCTGGGGTACCAATAAGGAAGCCGCTCTCCCCGGATCAGACACAAGACAAAAGTGGATGGTGCTCCGATGGAGGGAACTTGGCCAGACAATGCCGGAACCGATGGAAAAAGTTCCGCTCCCTCGGATCCGACATCGAGAGCCACTCGGATCCGAACTGGTCAGATCCGACAAGCTCCAGGCAGCTGTTGGTGTTGAGGAGACAGGTAACTTCGGCGCTGACCCCCTGACCAAGGCCATCCTCGGATCAGAGTGCTGCGAGAAATTGGTGTGAAAAAAGGAAGCGAGCTCCCCCTTCCAGAGGGAGATGGGGCTGGCAAGGCCCCCATCTGGATCTGAGTACGAATAAACCTCATCATTTTATCCATGTCAATGTCCGATAAGCTACGCGTGGATCTTGATGAGGCCATGGACTCCGACCTGGCAGGTCAAGGAACCGAGGACCTAGATGGAGGACGTGTCTCCTCCGGCTCTGGGGGAAAATCTCAGAGATCGGAGCTGAGGGGAGTCACGGATCCTAGCCTGACTTTTGGCGGGAATAGAAGGAAGGTCCAGAGACTGTTTGTGTTTGTCTGGTTTGGAAGAGTGTTTGTCTTTGTGCTCTCTCTCCTCTCTGCCCTTTTTCCACTCCACTTCCACAGGCTTAGAAATGCGAGGTTAAGTCCCAGCCTGGGAGGGAGGAGAAGCAAGGGCAAGAGAGGAAGGAGAGGTGGCCACAGCAGCCGCTGTGACCAAAGCAAAGGACGAGGCAGCCACCTCAGAAGTGGGTAGAAAGCCTTTTAGGGCCAACTTAGCCTTCCTGTCCTTTATAGAGCATGGGTTAAAACCCGCGCAGATAGTACAATCTATACTCAAGTGGGCAACACCCAAGCACATCACACAAAGCGTGTGGCCATCTGTAGGAGACAATTTATGGCCACACTCAGTGCACCTTTTAAAGACAGGCTTGGGATCAGCCATGTCTCTAAAAGACAAAACACACTAGAGAAGGAAAAGGAGAGAAAATAATTACCTATTTCCCACTCACAAACCACTCACTATACACTCAAGGCACACACAACACTGACGGGGGAGGGGAAGCAATACAGACCAAAAAACTAACACTAAAACTACAGGAAACTTTCTAATACACGATGCACCAGCGAGGGGAGGAGGAGAGGGAACCTACACTAAACACCTACACTGAAACTTTTTAGAAGAAAACTGCTTAAAAAGCAAAAATCCACTCACTAACTCGGAGCTCAGGAGATCATGATGCTTCAGGCAAGCCGCGGCAAATGAGATCTGGGGGTTGGAAGGTAGTGGAGGTGTATTATGGGTAAGGGGAGGAGCTGGAGCAGATGCTAGTGAATTTGCCAGCTCGGATCTGATACGGATCTGGTACCCACAGGTTGAAGACCAAATGAAGTAAACTACTTCAAATCATTCTATTACCTATATGGTCCAACATTTTACCTTTTTTATCACCAGCTGAAGGGACCAGCCTGTTACCAGCATAAGACATAGCTGGAATGGCAGCTGGATCAAATCTACGGTGAGAGGAAATAAGTGCATCAGCCTAACTTACCCTGTACAGATAACCTACTTTTTTAGGGACTGATGGCTGGGTATCAGAATGAGTACAGGCAGAATTCAACACATCCTCCAGGGTGACAGTATAAGGGGAAGGAAGAGGAATGGGGTGTTATCCATTTCTAATGCACAATATCTCCAACATTTCAGGGGGCACATCTAGTTCTCCCCATAAAAACTATCTCATTCATCCTGGCAGTGGTCATGCTAAAAGAAAATTCCTACACAGGAGGATAAGAATTAAAATCTTCCTCACAATCAGACAGCTAGGTTTGGGAATCTGCAGGAGATGCCACCCTTTGTCAAAATCAGTATCATCAGGCCATATTTCCTCAGGAATAACTTTACAGGGACTGCCCATCTGTAAAGGCTTCTGTGTACCAAGATTTATTGCCTATAATGCCTGTCTAGCCAGGGTAAGGGATTCATCTTTTTAATAATAATGACTTCATCAAAAACAATGTTTAATTTTTTTTTTTTTTTCTTAAAAGGAGTTCCAGAAGAGGATCAACTCGAAGGAGGGAAGTCTGGCTGGTCTAATGGTCTACTGCCCTGGTTACTCCAATAAGAACCTCCCAGAGAGTCTCCCAGAAAAGATGGCTCTCCCATGCTCATATAAGACACCAAAACAGCAGAACATGACACAGCTGACCCCTAGTTTCATACTGACTGAAAGGACTATAACTGAGAAACCTGGAGAGGTGAGTGAGTGGTCTGAGGAACAACCAGTATTCTCTTGAACTTCACCCACTATCAGCTGAAAAGTAGACAAGTCCACAACAGTGGCAAGAATACCGTGGTAAGTGATTTTTTTTCATTCTGGGTACTGTGAGAGGAAAGCCAGACAGACTGGAATGAGTATCCATGCTGTAAGTGTGGAAGAAGCACCAGAAGCGGTAACCATAGCTGCAACAAATTAACCATAGGGTAAACTGTCAAAGAGTTTTCACAAGAATCGCACTTACAACACTTTCCCCATCCCTTAATTTATAAAAAGTAAAAGCAAAACAGAATTCCCCTGTCAGTACTGTAAACACTCATGAGCACACACTGACAGAATCAGAGTGGCAGGTAGGTTGTCACAAAGTCAGTCTAAGTATTGCATGGTCACATAAAATCCCACCCATTCCTCCATAAACTTTTATGTCCCACAAATTTAAAGTTTACATAAGCACTACATAGGTTTTTAACAAAATTAGCCACAAATACATTAATAAACAGACTAAGAAAAACAGTCCATGACATGAAACTTCCAATACTGTGAAATAATACCGGGTTTCTAAAAGGGGAAATGCTGCTTTTATTAAAAAAATACATTAAATGCTATTTTTCATTAAAGTGCAATAAGTTCCAAGTTGTGGGGTCCCCCCAATGGGGACTTATCTGCCAGAAATGAAGCTCTTAACTGTTTGCTGCTCCTTTAAAGTCCAAGAGATACTTCTTCTTGAGGCAGCAAGAAAGTACTGAAGAAAACTTCACTCTGGCTAACCCAAAGAGGGAAATCAGCAGTCAAAATGAAGGAATGGCAGGGGAGAGCCACAGCTTTCTGAAGTAGGCAATTTGTTGTTTCCTAAAGACTAATACAGCAATGTGAATGATGAAAAGGGGTGTGGGGGGCATGAAATACCAGTATCTTGGAAGAAAGCTGTAGTAGCCTGTAGACCCTTCAGACCCAGCACCATAGAGACCTATTTCAATTTTAAACCATGATTATAAAGTGTTTATGTCTATACTAGATAAGAGAATGACAAAGGTGTTGCTAAAAGTAGTCAATGTGGTTTTGTAAAAGGAAGTCAAACACTTAACATCACAACAATAACAATCCAGAGGGAAGCAAAGTGTAAGAAAATGCCACTACTGCTGGTGGTTCTTGTTGCAGAGAAATTAGATAAAGTCAGACGAGATTTTATTGGTGCAACTGTAGCATTTGTGTGCTCCTGACAGAATAACAGGGTTAATAAAAAGGACATATAATGACTGGGAAACAAGAATTAAGGTGTTGGGGGGGCACTCCTCTCTGACAAGCTGTGTTTGAACATAGGATCCAGGCAAGGATGCCCTCTTTCCCTTTACCTATTTGCTTTTAGAACCATTCACAAAGAAAATAAAGGACTCGTAAATTCAAGGAAAAAGCCGGTATGGTAAAGAAGATTTGGAAAAGACAAGAAGAAGGCAAGAGAAAACGAGGGTATCCAGCAAACAGGTGGATGGATTGTGTGAGATAAGACCTGTGACAGTCAGGCATGAGTATTGAATAAGGCACTAGTGTGGCACTGAATAGAGAGAGATGGGAAAAAGGGAGTTGATGATGAACTAGTATGGTAATTAACAAATGTTAGCTTTACTTACAGATATTAGTATGTACTTATTTAATCTAGAAAAGGACATTTCATAGTTGTGAAAGAATCTGAGACAGTTCCAAGTCGTTTTGGAACATAAAAAAAATGAAGATAAAACAAAGACTACAATGGTAAACTGTATACCCACACATGAATAGGTTCAGCAATATCCATATTTATGGGGACATTGTAAGCGCAAGTATTTAGGTGTACAGATAAAAATTATGCTTATGGCAGCTAAGGATATGTAAGAAAAGACTAAACAAAAAAAAATTACAAAAACTGAAACATGGCTCCTCTTGATTACAGATCTGAATAGTAAGATACAAAAAGTGAAAATGATTTTATTCCCTTTAGTTTTATGTACAGGTCAGGCATATTTTAATCAACTAGTGAGTAAGCTGTGTAATATAACTAATAAAGGGTTTAAGGAATTTATTTGGGAGTGGGAGAGGGCAATAATTGAGTGAGATAAGTCGACTCTCTCCACACAACATAGTAGCTTAAGAATACTTGATTTGAAATGATACTTTAGATCTATGCAGTTAAGCCTGATACAAATAACACAAATAACAGAAGCAGAAGGTTATTTTAAAATGGAAAGGGATGATGATGAAAGTAGGGAGGTGTGGCAAATAAAGTGACAGTAGGATTTTGGATGCAGGTCTTTAATGTGAATAACAACAACAACACAAAATTATTATATTCATAAAGCAGCAGAAAGTATAAGAACTAAGCCAAAAAAGGAATGGAAAAAGGAGATTTTTAGCACTAGGGATTACTGCAAGTAGGAGTATACACAATAGGCAAGAGGGCCGAAGGGATGGAACTTACTGGAGAAAACTAGCAAAGCAACCAAGGTATTGGGATCAAATAACTACAGAGGAAAGGGTAATAGAGTGGGATGAGGCTAAGCAGACAGCTGGATTTAGGCTAGAGACTGCCTTCCCTACCAGGGACTGATAACATCGTACAGGCAAAGAAAAAGGGACATGGGAGTGTTAAATGAAAGATCAGCTCTAGTAGAGTTTCAAGTTGAGTCTAGATCTTAAGCTGCTGTGAAAAATATAGGGCATAAACATACTACATGATATATAGGAATCTATAAGTGGAGATTAGAAAAGACTGGAAAGACAGCATAGAAAGGTAATTTACAAAGAAACAATGGGAGGACATCTGTATGGCTCTTAAATATGTACAAAGTCCGGAAGGTTTAGGATTTTTGTATGGATGTGTTTACACAGGTATTTTATACCTCAAGCAGATGTCAGATAATTTTTCCTCAGGTAGATATCAAATGCTGGAGGTGTGACTGGAAAGAGAGGCAATTGGGAACATGTTTTTGGGAATGTAGCAAGCTTGCAGATTTTTTTTAATTCCCTGTGGACTACTTTGGCTGAAATGATGGGGTAGCAAATGTTGTAACTAAAGAAATGATTTGTTTGAGTTGGGATACAAGATCTGAACTACCCAGACACAGTAAAGCCTTAACAAGTTTAATGCTATTAGCCACCAAAAAAGCAGTTACTAGACAATTAAAATCAAAATCTAAACCAAATGTAACTAAGTAATGAGTACTGTACAGGAGACAAAATAACTGGAGGTGAGATATTTAGAAGAGGGAAGGACAAAAACAAAAATAAATGGAATTTGTGGGAACAATACATGCAAAATAATGATCAGGAGGAGGTGCAAGGTTTAAGGAAGGCAGGAAATGAGCAAGTTATCTAATACAGAAGTGAAAGAAAACTGTTAAAAAGAAAGCATTGTACATATGGCATTAAAATTATAATAGAAATGTTTATTATTGTTTTGTTTTCTTTTTTATTAATGTATTTGCACATGTTACTTCTTAAAATGTGATGATGTTAAAAAAGTAACGTTTGATGTCAGTGTGATATGGAATGCTATCAGGAAAACTATGCATTAAAAGAATTACTTAAAGCTTAATGCCTCACTCACATCACTTACTGGCATATGGGGCAGTAAGTAGTGCATGGCTCTCTCACCTTGTTAGATACCATGTCAATGTTTGGCTACTGAATTTCATTAGGAGGGGTGCAGACTTCACCAGGTCTTCCAAGAGTTAGAAACACTATCAGAAATTCTAAGGAACCGACATGCAACTGCTTGCTGAAGTTGTTCTAAAATAAGCTCTCAAACTGGTCAGTCAATGAAGCCATCATTGCATCACAAATAGGGTGAGAATTATGGGATAAACTGGAAAGTCATTTACAGGTTAGTACAACACATACACTAATCCAAAGAAAGTGATAGTTTTGAAGCCATAAGCACATTCAAAAGGGAAACATGGCTCTCGGTCCACTTGACAGCTTACTGTCTACTGGTGCTTGCTTATAATAAGGTGATCTAGATGGAAAATGAACACAGACTGCCATCAACCTTAAGGTATCCAAACCTATTTGGCTCATGTGACAAACTCCAACATGGGGCATGCTTAGGCAGCTGGCTTCCCATGGGCAGTTCTGGCTGGTAAGTGTTGACTGCTGCAGACTGCGCTGTGAAGCTTACCTTTTGATGGACACAGCAGGGGGCACTTCCTGACAAATCACCTACCTCCCATGTGCACAACATTCTCTTTTCTTCAAAGTAGACTTGGCCAGCTAAGCTGAGAAAGAACTTAGAAGGGCACTGTACACATCTGCTATGATAGGAAAGGCCTCTCTCTCTTTCTCTCCTCAGAGAAACTTCTCCTATGAGAACTTGTAGCTGGGCATCCTGAATAGATAGACACAGCACACTCTTTCTATGGAAAGAGAAAAACTTCAACCATCACAGCACTTGGTACAGTCACACACCAGCAACTGCTGCCCTACTGACTGCAACAGTGCATTTAAATGTGCAGAAGGAAAAACAAAAACACTGAAGAGGCCATACTAAAAGTGTTTTTCAAGATCCACCTAAATGTTGGGATTCTGGGAGCTCTGTCTACTTTTTCAATTAATGATCCAAGAGGAAGGACATAATATGGGGCAAGCAAAACAAAGATATGGTGCTCTATGGCCAAAAGTGTCAGAGGAGAACATCCTCTTGCTAAACCTGCTCATACCTTTTTGACTGTTTGCCCAGCAGAAGTTAGGCACAGTGCTAGGATCTCTGAGATCAGTGTGCACTTCAGGAAAGCCAAAGAAATCTGACAAGGGATGCTTGCAAAGCCAAGAAAAAATGTCAAGAAGTCTTTCTAGGAGCCAAATCTTTTAATGGCATACCACAGGAAAAACTCAAGAGTAAGGATGACCCATGTCTCTTCATCCTCATTCCCATGGCAATGGTTAGGCCTTTACCGAGGAGAAAGTGACTGTCAAGCAGACAACATAAGACTTCATAAGATAAAAGGCTTCTTTGAAGGAACAATAATCTAGTAGGAAGAAAAAAATCATTATTCCTAGCCGACCCCATGACAGGGACCTCAGTCTTCTAAAATTCATCTGCTTAGCAAGAAACAGAGAGGAGGGAGAGAGCATCTCAAAGCTAATTACCTGAAGGTTAGACCTGCACGCATGCTGCACAAGAGGCATAAACAAAGCAGGTATATGCCTGGGGCAGGCGATGATCTCTAGAGTAAGGGGCTATGTGAGCTAATTAAGAGCTAAAGACACAGCTGGTGTGGGATAATATATGGAAGCCTACTGTACCCTCAGACATAAGAAAGGAAAGCAAAGGTAGAAGACTCCCTGGATCTCATCTAAACCTCACAGTCAGTTCCTAGGGACTCAGCAAATCATTCTGCACAAAACCATGGCCAAACAGCCCGGTCCAGTCCAGATAAAGCAATAACTATGACCCACGTGATCCATGTTCAACTACAGACACGAGTGCTAGAGGAGCTAGGCATGCAGGATAGGTGTGCAAGTGGTCAACCCTGGTTCATCAGTCCTGGGGAAAGGATATCTGCTTTGGCGCTCTGCACTGGTGACATCCACAAGAATATAGCTGTAATATCTACAGCATGAGATAGGCAGAAATATAGTATATGCAGTAGCATGGCCACATCCTCATATAAGCAGCATTAGTGGAAGTCATGGAAGCCACCACTGGGTGGGAGATTAGGACCTCACACAAAAAAGAAAATACATTCCATCTCTCAGATGATGATGACACTCAACCTTCACTCCCAGGAAATAAATGGGTTGCAGGTCTCCTGAACTAGGAAGGACGAAAATAATTAATAGCTGTTAGGAGGGACAACTCAGTGGTCAGAGGGGACCAGGAAAATATGGTGGCCAAATGATCATGCTGCATCAGGAGTGGTGGCATCAACATCCCAGAACCTATTTCAAAATGAGAATGCTAGGAATACTTTTCCTAATGTTCAGTGTTACCAGAATGATCTTGCAACAGTTAAGTGACAGTCTCAGCCTGTGAGGGTACAAAGTCAATTCAGTTGTAGATTTTTAAGTAAGAAATGGCTTTGGCTGCTGCCTGGCCACCTAATCCTTTACAATTACTCCACAACTCCAACCTGGGGCTGTAAGTTAGGACCCTCCTGTAAATCCGATGGGAATGTAGTTTGGACTTTACTGCTGTTCCTGCCTAAGACTGCATATATGGCTCTCCCCAATCACAGGCCCACTGGGATCAAGGAACTTCTAAAGCTTGTACCCAGTGGACAAGGTAAGTTACACACATGTGGCACTGCCTGGACATTTTGTTCTTTCCTCAGGCAGCACAAACTGCTTATGAGCAGGTTCTGGCCTGTGATCAGGGACACGCAAAAGTTCTTACTTTTCAACATCGAAAACAGGAACCTTCCTAATGAAGCAAATCAACACTAAGATCTAAACAGTATAAACAGGGATAATGAAGTGGATAGTGTGGAGTGAGACATGTCCTACAAGCACAGTGCTGTGAAATAAGGATAAGAGATGGAGGGAGTGGGACACTCTATGCTCCCAAGTGTGGGAGGTAGAGATCTTAGGTGACAGCGACTGAAATGGGCAACTTCAAGTAATATCTTCCTGCTTATTCAGGTAAGACACAAGAGTTTTCTATCATTACCTGACTTAATCAGTCATACAGTGTATAGTGAAATGTGACAGACCTATAACTCATTCGCACATCTTTGCTTTAGGTAATGAGCTATCCTCTACCTCACATGTTCCCCAAGACCTAAGCTCACTCCAATCTAGTGGAACCAGTTTCATGGAGTAAAGCAAAACTGACAGTCAGGTCATCAACCAAGCATTAAATAAATACTATGACTGATTATACTGAAATTTGCTGCAAATTATGATTAACATAAAACAATCTATGTTCACAGAAAGTAAAACCACATACCTCAATAAATAAGAGAACTACTTCTCTTGATGAAGAGCAGCAATAAATGCTTCAAGTTTCTCCTGGATTTCCCGCACTTTTTCTGAAAAGGACACAAAAGCAGATTTAGTACATCTAGCTACAAGACAACCACAAAACCTGCTAAAAACATTAAACTCTGATAAATAAGGAAACTAGTCCTGGTTTAAGGATCACATAAGCAATGCAAGGGAGGAGACGTCACCTGACACACATTCTGCAAGCACAGTCTGCAGGACTCTGGACTCTGATTATACAGAATACTACTACCAACTACAGTAGCATATACAGTCAGAAAACAATTGTAAACCTTAACTGTATGAAAAGAAGTATAATTTTGGTGGACTTTATAAACGTTTTAGTACAGTTCACTGTATAAGTGCTTGCCTTTTAAATAAGACAACCTAGAAACCTGTCCGCGGTAGTGGTGCTGCGGTAGCATTGTCGCCTCACAGCAAGATGTTGTCCCATTTGATTCTCAGCAAGAGCGTCTTCTGTGTGGAGGCATGCGTGAAGGTTGTGCGTCAGGGCTGGTAACTCGGCAAGTAAAAATCCACTACCAAACATTAGCGGACCGGGGTTCCGCTGTGGCGACCCCTAACCGGGATAAGCCGAAAGACACAACAACCACCTAGCATAAAAACCTAAAACAACACTGACAAGAGTGGAGAATTGAAACTCTGCAGATCAGAACGAATGTTGGTGTTAAACTATAACATCTTTATAAAATCATCCATTTTCCATATACAAACTGCAAGAGAAGTCCACATAATAACATGATGAGAAGACTTGCTTTTCTTTTTTTTTTTCAATAATATTTTTTATTGTTTTTCATTTGCTCAAAAGGTATACAATTGATGTTCTAAGAAATTCTATCAATATTCTTACAACATATTTACATTATTTACAAGAATGCTTCCATACTCTCTCTTAAAAGTAAAAAAAATATATATGTTATTTTCTCCAGGGTTAGTATCTTGGAAAAGTGTAGTTTCAATTATTGTTATGTTTTGTAATGTGTATATTGAAGAGGTAGTTCAGGTTCTATGTTTTATGCCAGTATAATATTGAAAATTTGTTCACATGTTTTCAAGTTGTAGGGCTTTTTGTTTAGTTTATTTAATATGTATTTGTGGGCTAAGATGTGTTTTATCGCTAAGGTCCTAAAGTTTTCCCATGAGGTTTTAGATGGGGTCAGCCAGTTAGTAGCTATGTAAAGTTTCATTAGCATAAAAATATTTATTAGGATGATAATTTGGGTTTTAGATAGGTTATTTGGGGGGATATGTAATACCATAAATTCCCAAGTAAGCGTTGTTGTTTGATATCCCATCTTTTGGAGTTGTATTTTCAGTGAGTTCCAAAGTTTAAATATACATTTACAGCTCCAGAACATATGCAAAAGGTCAGCAGTTTCATCTTTGCAATGTGGGCACTTTGGAGAATTCGTAGGGTTAAATTTATGCAAGCTAAGGCGTGTGTATTAAGCATCATTGTATATCATGAGTTGGGTAAATGATAGCTTTTGAAGGGAAATGGATTTTATTGTTAAATTAATTGCGTGTGCTATTTTGTTTTCTTCCACCAGTGGCAATTTTTCTTTCCAGTATTTAGCCAAGAGTAGCTGATTTTGATATTTGATGTCTTTTATCAATTTGTATGAGCATGTTATAAATTTGGTGTTTTGTAAAAGGGCTTGCCATAGTGATATACATTTCGTTAATTCCTCTTTAATGATGTTTAGATTTTTAAAGTAATTTGTAGATATTTCTTTAATCTGTCTCAAGATCAATAGATAAGATTTGGGAAGACCCAGTTGCTGTCTTAATTCATGAGTCGAACAATTTATGTATGGATATATATCTTGTAATGATAAGTTTATTATAAGTGGGAATCTTTTCGGGTCTATTAGCTGGTTATCAATTTTCAAGTTAGGATTTTTGTGGAAGGGTTGTAGAGTTATCATGTATTGAAAGAGATTTACTGATCTAAAGAGATTTTGTGTTAATGTTATATAATTTTTGATGGGTTCCATTATATTATATGTTTTAGTGTTGTCTCTGTTTAAAAAGGGCAATGATTTGGGATTAATATTCAGATTTTTAATATATTTAAAACATATCTTTAACCAGTGTGGGGACCAATTATTGCTTTATGATCGTGAGGTTGCAATTCTTAAAGTTCTATTTGCATTTATGATTAAGTAGTAAATCTCAAAATTAGGTAGATCTAGTCCACCTTTGCTTTTCGGGGTCATCAATTTATCATAAGATATTCTACTTTTTTTTGGTTCCCAAATAAATTTGGCGAATTCAGTGTGTATTTGTTTAAAACATTTCTTGGGTATTAGCAACTGTGCAGACCTGAAAATGTATAATAGTCTAGGCAAGACATTCATTTTAATAATCAAAACTTTTGCTAGTGGTGGTAATTTCAAATTTTTCCACCTTTTTAGATCGGCTAAAATGTGTTCCCAATTTTGTTTAATATTATTGAGATAAAAAACTTTATTATCTGTAGAGTATGTAATTCCTAAGTATTTGACCTTTTCTTCAGTTTTTAATTGGCCTATCAATGTTAAAAGTGAGAAAGGTTTCGGAGTTCTTAAAGGGAATATGTTGGTTTTATTAAGGTTTATTTTACAGTTTGATATTAATGCAAATTCTTCAATGGCAGATATTATTTTTTCGGTGTCTGAGATAGGTGTTGTACAGTATATGTTGAGGTCATCTGCGAAAGCTGATAAGGCGATTTTGGTACCATAAATTACTGGGGCATTATGATATATCTTTTGTTTGATATATAGGAATAGGGGTTCTAGGTACATGTTAAATAATAGGGGTGATAGAGGGCATCCTTGTCGGGTACCATTTCTGATTTGAATTCTTTTGGAACATGTTTTATTTATATATAATGTTGTATAAGGGTTATTGTATAATGTTTGTAAAGTTAGAATTAATTTTTGGGGTATATTAAAGTAGGGTAAGATCTGAAATAAAAATTTTATATTAACTCTATCAAAGACCTTTTGTGCATCTATAATGAGTGCGTACATGTTTAGTTTCTTTTGGTTAGCATATGAAATTAATGTATGTAGTGTTAAAGTATTATCACTGGTTTGTCTAGATGCTAAAAAGCCAGACTGTTCATTGGATATAATTATGTTTGATATTTTCTTCAGTCTACTAGCCAGAATAGATGTCAGAATTTTAGTATCAATATTTAGAAGGGATATAGGTCTGTAGTTGTCCGGGTTCTGAGGATCTGATTTTTCTTTGGGTATAAAAATTGTTTTGGATGCATTAAAATGCATATCATTAATTGTATTATTTATTATATAATTTAGTACGTGTGATAGAATTTGAGCAATAATAAGGTAGAATGTTTTATAAAATTCCGCTGTAAGGCCATCTGGACCAGGAGCTTTATGTGGTTTTAGTTTTTTAATTGTAGTTGTTATTTCTTCAATGGATATTGGTTTTATTAGGTCTTTTTGTAGTTCCTCATCAATTTTCGGAAAGTTAAGTTTTTGTAGGAAGTCACTGTTATTTTCATATGTGGATAAGTTTTTTTGTTCTCCATAGACTTGTGAATATATCATTTCAAATATGTTAATAATATCCTCAGTTCTCGTAAAGGATTTATTTTTATAGCAAATTTCATGAATTTGGGAGGGTGTTTTAGACTGGTTAATAATTCTTGCTAGTGCTCGTGACGGAGTTTGTATATGGTTCGCATATTTTGCAAGTATTTTAGTTTCTTGAAATGATAATCTATTATTTTGGATTAAGAAAAGTTCTTTCTGACATTTCAATAGTTCTGATTCAGTTTGTGTGTTATGATTTTTCATTAAATCCTGGTCTAATGATTTGATTTTACTCTCTAGCAACTGTTCTTCTCTGCGTTGGATTTTTTTATAATATGAAGCTTTTTGGATGAAGATACCTCTTATCTGGGCCTTAGTTGCCGCCCATTCAATATCCGGTGGGTGTTGCTGTTTTACTATCTTGACTAATGAGGTTTTAAGTATGTCCTGTATTTCCTGAACTACTTCCTTTTTATTTAAGAGGTTGGGGTTTAAGGACCAGTTATATCCCCTATATGGTGTGTTGGTTCTAGAATCCTTGAAAATGTTTAATGTAATTTTAGAATGGTCTGATAGGTAGCGGGCATGGATATCTACTGTGGAATCAAGATTGATTAGTGCTTCCGAGATTAAAAAGAAGTCTATTCTTGACCACATTTTATGACAGTTGGAGTAAAACATAAAGTCATTTGAGGTATGAGTTTTGTTACCATATTTAAAGGGATCATATAACCTAAAGTCATATTTAAGTTCGCTTAATTTTAACACTGCTTGGTTATTACATGATCTTTGTGTGCTTGATTTATCCTGTTTAGGGTTTTGATAAGCATTCCAGTCCCCCCCCCTATGATTATTATATTTATTTAAGATAGGATATAATGAAGCGAAGAAGGAATGTTGATTGTAACAAGGTGCATATATATTGAGAAGTATAATGGGCTTATCATAAAGGGTAGTTGATAAGATCACATAGCACCATCTACCTTCTTTATCTGTTTTGGATTCTATAATTTTGTCTTGATATTGGTCCTTAATGATAATCGCAACTCCAGCACTATTGGTCTTGCCTTCAGAGGCTATTATTACTCTTATCCATTTTTTCTTTTTTATTTCTGACCATTGGTCAATGGTTAAATGAGTTTCTTGGAGTAGTATAAAACACGCCTTAGCCTGCAGAAATAGATGAAGAAAGAGTTTCCTTTTTTTCATGCTCTGAAGCCCTTTAATATTCCATGAATCTATTTCCCACATTCATATAGCTTTATTTTGTATAGGTAACATTGAAATATGAGTAGATATTTTGGATTATGTCGATTTCTTATCAAGGGTATGTTATGAAAGCATTCTTTAATTCCCGTCCCTTCCCAGTGCCTACCCACTAATACCCTGGACCAGGAATTTAACAGGACCTGACAATAACTTGTATTTGTATTTTTCTGTAACCATGGTAAATATATGCCTTGTATATTAGTATATGAGAGGTAAAAGAAACATGATGGTCCTGAATAACCTAAAATTATTTGTACAAAGCCTATCCCAGTCATTCATTAGCAAACACTGCTTTGAGACCTACACCTCTTCTTGTTAGCTTTATTTATATGATGTCAAAGTTTTGAGCAATCGTAAGCACCAGTACTGATTACTACTAAAGACAGTAGACATCCATTTACACAGCTTAACATAAATGCTATTTAAGAGAATGATACCTATATCTTATTTTCTCAATTTAGTTCAATAACTATGTACATAAAATATGTAACTTCCTTATCTAGCCTTAGTTTGTGGGTGGTCCCTCCACCTCCTCTAGGCCTAATTTTTCCTTTGTGATTGTAACTTAAGTCACTTGTAGGTATTGGTCGAGTTATTAGCTTCAAGTGAACCCCAACTTCTAGAACTACACTTTTTACCATTTTTGCCCTGTGATTTTAAGTTCTTAGGTAGGTAGCGTTATATTAAAGGGGATTTGAGGCAATTTCTCTCTATCCAAGTAAATGTCATACCACATATGTTAGACTTGGAAAAAGCTTCTTGAATCCTGGAGAAAACAATGTAAATATTAACAGTTCCGGCTTATGTAAGTAAATAAACATAAACACCAATATATAGGTATTCAGATGGTTATCAAATCTAGAAGCTACACGACTACTAGTTAGTAGTCCGTTATCTGATACAATAAATTATATTAACATCTTCTCCATCCAGCTTATTGGGCCATCTTGAATGAGTTAACAAAGGTGTAACCTATGCATGCTTCTTTACCAACTCAGGCTAATGCAACATTAAAGTTGTGAGGATATGTGATATATATTTAGGTTTATGAATCCTCTGAGTTGAAGCTTTACAATAATGCTAATTGTATACTTATGTCAATTGGATTTGTAATAGTAAGGAAGGTAAATGCTCACTGGTTGTCTAATATTTTTGATGTATACATATTAGATAGAATTAAAAATATTTAGCTCTTATGATTATGAATTCCAGGTCTATATAGTTGTTTAACTGTAGTTTGTTGCATTAATATATAGTGTTTTGATATCTGGTTGCATGCCAAATGTTTCATTTTCACAAATTTTCTGTATAGATTGTATGTGTGTATAAATATTTGTAGATGTTTAAACTTATTAAAGTTTAACTACAGTTTATGGGGCAATGAGGTTCACATTTCACATTATATTACGTGTGTTTGGTGTTTTTGCAACTGTACATTACTTATTTTACTTTTCTTTTTTTTACAGTTCCTTTTAGGCTTCCCTTCGAGCTTCCATCCAGCTAAGCCGATTGCTTAGCTTCGCGAAGGGGGACTTGTACTGCGATCGGACTTCCAGATAAGCCACATCTTCAAAGCTGCTTCTAAGGCTTCAAAAGCACTTTCGGTTCCTCTCGTGGGAAAGCCAGCTTTGCGGGAAGGATGTACACTTCCTGTTTGAGTTTTCGCGCTTTGTAGAGTCAGGAAAAGGGTCGCGCCAGACCCACGGTACGGCCTAGTGCAGGGTAGATACCAGATATAAGGAAAAATAGGTCCTTGGCTGTTGGTGGGAGGGTGAATCCGACCTCGGAGTTCAGTTGACCGCAACGGGACTTAAATCTAGCTCTCTGAAGCTGGAATGGATTTAAACACTGACATGAAGGTAAGCTTTGCTTCTTTCTTGTTAGAAACTGAATATTTCACCCCATCGACTGAAAATATTAAGGTATTTGGGTACTTCATTTGGAATTTTTGTTGTTTTTCAATCAGGAATCTGCAATAGGATGATAGACGCTGTCTGGCTTGCCTAATTTGTAGAGGCAGGTCTTGGGCCAGGGATATTCTGTTGTTGTTCCATATTAATGATCCTTCATTTTTCTTTACAGTTAATAATATTTTATTCACATCTTGAAAGTTGAGGAGTTTGGCATAGACAGGTCTTGGACTATTTGATGCTTGAGATTCTCTTAGAGCTCTATGAGCTCTTTCTATTGTTATTTGATGTGCAGCTTTTGGGTCTTTGAGTAGCGTTGTAAGTATTTGTATAATAGATGGGATCAGATCATAGTGTTGTATATTTTCCGGCATGCCTCTGATGATTATATTATTTCTTCTAGACCTTGCCTCAAGAGCAATGATTTTAGCTTGCATATTTTGAATGTCTGTTTCATGTGAGTCAGATTTTTTGGTAAGCAGGGCTATTCTGTCTTCATTCTCTATGACTTTAGCTTCAGATTTGTCCATTCTTTCCATAATTTGATTGAAGGAAGTTCCAAAGGATTGTACTTGAGTAGATAATTCTTTTATAGCTTCTTGGATAGGTAGTAAGGCTGCTTTAATATCTTCCAGGTTTGCCATTTGGTCTGTTTTATTTTTATTTCCAGGTTTTCCGGACTCTTGTTGTTTTGTTATTTTCTGCCTTTTGGAGTTTAAATCTTTCTCAGGTGACATAAGTTCTGAAAGTTTAGTTTTTGTTGTTGTAGTCTCCATCGCTTTATCATCTTTTGACATTTTGTAAAGGCACATTTAAAAGTAAAAAAGCTGCTGGTATATATTCAGATGGATATGAGGGAAGTTTTCTGAGCACACGGCTTCTTTCTTTGGGACTTACTACAGGTCCAGGTAATCTGTTGTAATCTTGATAGATTTGCTAGTAATTTAGGTTCAGGTATCTTTTCTGTGTTTCTGTATAATAAGTAGAGTTGTTGGATCAGCAGATTGTTATTAAATAAGTACTGGTATATCTTCTAGGTTGAGTTTTTCTCTGGGTATTTGAGGAGCTGCAGGTTAACAGTGCTTACTTGACGGCGGCCATCTTCGTCTCCCAAGACTTGCTTTTCTAAGAATGCCAGAAAAACCCCAGAGATACTTTTCAAATTTTTTTAATAAGAAAGGGTTACAATTCTTAATTTCCTGAAGCACAAATGGCTAAAAAACAGTGGGAAAGATATTTTAACTGCTCATTCCAATCAGTACTATATAAGGAGTACACCTCCAACTTTCCTGTAACTAATGCATCTGAGACAGCTTTGTGTATTAATATACAGCATGAAATGAGAGGCCAGAACTCAACTTCCAGGGTCGCACCTGTAATCTTCAATGCTGAAATGCAAGTTTGTATTATGCCCCCTCTCCCAACCCCAGATTGCATACACAGCTGCAGTTTTCCTAAATTTATATACTCACATAACTATGTAAATGACACAAAGACAGCAGTTCTGTAAGATGCATATTTTTAAGACTCTTTCCTTGAGTAAATGTTGCCTTTCCACATTAAGTGTGCTTCACTTAATTTTCTGCATGTGCATTTTATATGTTGTGCTTAAAAGTAAATAATGCTAACAAAGATTACTGAATGATAAATTGTCTAGGTGATATCAAGACATTGAACATGGTGTAGAGAACAAATGGTCCTAGGGGAAGGCATCAGCGTGCATCATTAGTGATCCAAAATCCAAAATGAAGAAGGGGGAATGGCATGGAGGGGAGTAATGACAAGTCAGTGCCTACTTGCGGTGTTTGCGGGGGGGGGGATGGGGTGCAAGCCCACAGCAGCAAGAATCCTGGTGAAGATTAAAGTCTTAATTGAGCAGTCATCCATGCAAGCAGTGGTGACTTCTGGAACTGCTATGCACATTTGCTAGTATGTGTACAGGGCAAAAAGTAGAAAACCCATCTCTTGCAGTCCTGAGGGATTAAAAGAATGGCTGCAGAGCCTCATGCAAAACTTGCCTACTGGCAGACTTGTCAGGGGCCTTGCAGGAGGCAAGATGCCTAATGCTTGGCCACCATCTTCTGTCTGTAAGGAGGTCTACTCTTCCTGGAGACTAAGATGATCAAATAGGGAGAACTGGTAAAAGTGTCATGGATAGGAAGCAACTGCAGATACCTTCTAGTGTGTGACCACCATACACTTCCTGTTTAGTAGGTCTTTATGTATGCCCAATGAAACCTTCATAAAGAGGATGTCTGCCTGGAAAGCACCGTCTAAAAGCATCTATGCTTTTTATTCAAGGAACAGAGCCTGAATCATGTCAAATTCTAGGTGCTGCTGCCCTAGTTACAGTATCAAAGTCAAAGGTACAGCAGGCAATACAGAAGCCCACCAAGGAACCACCATAAGAATCACTTGGAGAGATTATGTCATTCCACAAACAGGAAGTTATGCCAACTTTTCTACAGCCCTGCACATAAGGTAGAACCAGAAAAGGAAAAGGTAAGGCAGCTAATCTGGGGCCACAAGGCTCAAGATGAAAAAGGTAAATTCTCTGTTGTCCTTGCCATCCAAATCATTAATTAGCAAGGTGAAGATGTACTATATTTTGGAAATAGAACACTGGACTGAAGACATAGCGCCCTAGAATATTTAAAAAGGGAATCATTCCATTTTCCGAGGTTTATAAAGGGCATCTGCCTTCTTAGGAGTTACAACAATAGCATCTAGCTGCTTTCAGGTTGCAATTTAAGGTCTATGGGCAGGGCAAGGGTTTTTATTATTCTTCCCCAAATAGAGGTTGAGTTGCTTTTGAGGAAAAAGAAAAGCAAATACAAATTGGTCTACAGATGGACTCATCAGCCTGAGTGTTTTTCCAAAGAATAAGGTTGTCTGTTAATTGGTGGGGCTAAATAACGTGGGGAAAACTCATGATTTTTGTACATCATTGAGAGACAAAGCTCTATGACCAATTCCCCCACTACAAGGATTAAAGGGGTATGAAAAGCTTCTCTGTGAGCTAACCCCACTAAGGGGCAGCCTACACTCAAGTGATATTTCAGTAAAGAAGCAAAGGATAAGTGAGGACCCTTGGGTGGGCATCAAGCCTCCAGCATGAAGGGAAACGCACATCAGACGTAGTATTTGCACCCAATACGACTGCACCTAGCTTGTGGTGACATTAATGTATCTTTATTAAGGATGCATTCCCATACTCGAGTGGTCAAATCCCACCATGTGTCAATGAATGCTTGTATGGCTAACACCTTGAGGATGACTACTGGCTTACCTGCCATGGGAAGGATAGCAGAAGCTTCTTTAATTCTCACATGTGAGTGAGGAGGAAGCGTTCCACACCTGAACAGAATCTCTACTCTCACTAAAGGAGTCAACGATCTGCTTTTCCTGAACAAGCCAGTTGGCAGGGGCTGAGGCAACATCAAAGTTGTATGGAACAGGCATTGGCTAATGCTGAGCCTTATGCTTTCTTACTTTTTCTGTTCATTCTGACTCCTAACTTGGATCATATATGAGTTAACCGTTCTGCTGATCCTTTTACTGGCTACCTTCCAAAACTGTTAATTCAATGATCATTCTACATTTCATAACTAGTTCAGAACTGTGACGCTAGTGGCAATAGTGTGGCATGCTGTACTTCTCTGCCAGGATACAGACACTGCAGCAGTGCAACATAAATACTGGCTGATGACCACACAAAAATCTGAAGGTTTAAGTTTATTCAATACAGAAAGTGGGGATTTCCGAAAGACAATGATAGGATCAACATCCGAACTGTGCAAGTGACTCTGAAGAATTAAGGAGTGTGGGTCTGGACTTAAGCTCTTCGAGACTTGGCGTGTGCTGTTGCTGCTGTATACATTAGCAACCCCCCTCCCCAAGTATAAAAGCCACAGAATGCAAGTAATATTCCATAAGAGAGTTCTCATTGAAGGAATCTTCACCTGCAACCCACTCCAGAAGGGCATCCAATGAAAATCAGAAGTGAAGAATCATGACCTTTGGCCAAAGTAAATGAAAAGTAAAGCATAAACTAGAAAAAGTAGTGATGTCTATGGACTAAAACTGATACACTTCTTTTTCTAGTTCCTTCTAGATCATGAGGTGCTGCAGTAAAAATGAGGAACTTTTAGGTTAAGTGCTACTACCCTTACAGCAAATACACCAGTGAAGTAACACATAGATCATCTCCAGTCCAAGACTTAAAACTAGAAGAAAAATTAAAAATGAACTCAGTTCATCATGAGATGAAGCGTAAACAGGACAGCCAAAGTGAGCAGGGTTTCGAGTCTTTTGAAGAATGATAGTAGAATCATTAATGCAGCCATTTTAAACGTTTGAAGTGAGGTGTATGGGGAAAAGTGTAATATTTCACATTCTACAGTGCCCCTTAATCTGCCATGGGAAGGGTGTTATAAAGAATACACAAATTACAATCTATGCATATACAATGACTCTACAATTTGTCAGGGCAGACTGGATGGTTCACAGAGAGATGCACAACTACCAGTAAAGGAAAGCATAAAAACAATAACCGTGAAATCCTTATGCACCACTAATCAGCTAAGCACTATATATAACATATTCTTGTTAATTCCCTGCTGTTTTCGTTGATAGTGGAGTTTGGACAAGCTGCCTTATTTTATATATGTGTTTCCTAGCTGCTTCTATTAGCTTGCTAAAGTTGCAAATCAGTTTAACTTAATTTCCCTGAAATACTCAACAGACACTTCTGCACAACTGTGTTAGTCAAATAATTAGAATGCAATACTGCAAATGATCCTCAGCATAATAAAACTACAGTGTTTACAAAAGCTTGAGTTTCCACTGATTCACACATACATACACATTCTGCATCTGTCACTTGGGTACTGGGTACCCATGAAGTAATGATTACTAATCTTCTTCTCTTTTAACCCAATACCTTTATTCTACGCAACGCTATTCAGTCTCTATCACCATCAATCAGACTAAGGGGAGTTCAAAACTGGTGACCTAATGGCTGCTTACATTTCAACAAGGCTGACTGCAGCTTTACAAAACACACCTGCATAGACAGCACTTAACATCTAGAGTCAATCAACCTTTTTGTATTATATGAACAGCAGAGAAAGAACAATTTTAGCAAGCCACAACATAAAAGGTCTGTACTTAAATCATCTAATACGTAAGACAAATTGTGTCAGTTTCAAAATTCACCTGGCAGTTAAGATACCAGCCCCTAACAATTAAAAGGCTCATATTCTAAACCATATGCTTAAGCAATTAGTTATTTTTCACACAGGCGGTAACTGTAAACTTCACTTATAAAGAAACAGAAATGTGTATGTCTGAGCTGTGTGACAAAGACATTCAGAAAAGACTGCAGGCAAGAGTCATGAAAAACAAGCTACCTAATTAAATATAATATACCTCTCTGACACACAAAGACGTGGAGTTTTTTACCTGAATTGTCAAGGTCCAACCACTACAACCATAAGACCATTTCTTGCAAACCTCAAAATATTAACCTACACATTTTATATGGACAAAACAAACAGAAAAATAATATAAAGATACTGTGACTTCATCATTAATTTCCTTTCACTATTAAACCGGAAAAATAAGCAGTTTGTAGCTACAGATACCGCTTCTACGAGAAGAAAGTGGTTTAATTACAAAAGTAAATCAGATTTAAAAATTTGCCTCACTCATTTTGGTGAGGCAGAATGCAAATATATATCTATAGCAATATATCTGTATATCTATAGCTATCTATATATGTGTGTGTGTATATATATATATATATATATATATATATATATATATATATATATATATATATATATATATATATATATAGTAAACTGTCAGTTAACTGGAACTCAAGCAACCGGCAAATAAGAAATACAGTGCAATTTTCATGTGTTGCACTTTGTGTTTTCCCCCCCGCAGAAACATACCTTACATTTTTATAGTTTTAAAAAGGAAGCTAGGAATAAATTCCCTCTCTTCCCAGCCTGAGAACAAGTCAAAGCAAATATATAGTATAGGGTACAGTATTAGTCAGGCCTATTTTTAACAGTAACTCTCAAGCAACCAGAAACTAGTTATCTGTCATCTACCAGTCCCCATAACTGCTGGTTAACTGACAGTTTACTGTGCACACACACACACACACACACACACGGACGTGTGTAAGAGTGCGTGTGTGTGCATGCGCTCATGCATTATATCGATCTCTGGATCGCATATAAATATATAAAATATAAATGTGCATTGGCTCTTGCTGAAAGTGTTTCTGGTTGAATAAACAGATGTGTGAAATCCCACAGTTCTTGGGGATGGAGAATATGCCCTTTCCCAGATTTTGCATGATCTTGGAGCTGGTATCAATAATTAGCAGTGGGTGTTGGGGTGCTTGCACTCCTTGCAAAAATCAATGTTTTTTTTTTTGTTTACATTGCTTTGATATGTTGCATGTATTGAGGTTCTTTCTCCACATATCCAAAGTAAGCATTTTCTGCCTTATGCAGTCGATGTTTTGACAGCTGAAGTTTGTTTCGACTAATTTAGGTAATCCTATATATGTACAACTATATATATATATATATATATATATATATATATATATATATATATATATGTATGTACACGTCTGTATTTCACAACCAGATATATGCACATAAGAGGGCTTGTTCCTTGTCATCAGATAAATATAGCTTCTATTTTTTTTCTAAATGGCATTTTTTTTCTTTCCTTATGCTTTTTGCCTCTACCAGACTTGAACTTATTTTTTAAAGCCATCTGTGGGGCCACCACTTACACAGCCTGTGGGGCTGTTTGAGCTCCTTTCCACATTCTAGCAATGAAGATATTTATTGCTTGGCCTAACTCCCTCCCCTACTCTGATGTAACATTCAACCTGAATCAGCCTAGGAACCACATCTTCTCCTACACAACAGCATGCTGTCATGCATTTGCTCAAAGAAGGCAACTACCAATCAGTGGCTTGGCCATCTCCTTCCTCCAAAGAAATGCTACAACCTATGGACAGCTCTGAGTCTCCTCCGACCTAGGATGGGCATGACCATTCTCCCTGACAGCTCTGTCAAGCCTCTAATCAAACTCGGGTCTGCTGGGCTGTAGTCAGGGCTTTATCCCTCTATGCCAGAAGAGCTGGCTTTCTAAATGGTAGGTTTATTTGAAAATATTCACATTCTACTTTAAAAGAGATTCTTTCATACAATATAATCTAAGGGTATCAATACTTTTTTTTTTGAAGTTTGGCATCTAAAATTTACATCTTTTTAGAAAAAGATCTGTGTTTTATTCTACTCAATATAGTCTTTTATCGTCAAATTGCACCTTATCAATGATCATTCTTGAGAAAGGTCTGTAATTCCTGAACTTTATATTTTGTATTCTCAATAAATCCAAGACAGCATTAAGTCACAGCTGCTTAGCAGTAAGTGATTAAAATATTGTTTTGCCTGAAAATTGTAAAACAAGGAAAGATTCCCAAACAAAATAATACAAAATTCATTTTGCAGTTGTCTGACTAGTTACTATAAACCATCAAAAAATGTTACATTTGGATATATGGACAACATTCCCAAACATGGTCTGCAATGGGTAAGGCTGACACACAGCAAATTCCATACAAAGTTCACAGAACACCATCAACAGTGTGGACCACTTGCAGATGCATGCCTTGTACCCAAAGATCCCCAAGTACAGAGAATATGTGCAAATAAAGGTAGCCAACATAATAATCCTCCTGGCCACAATCCACAACTAGCAGGGAGATGCAATAAGGGAAGCAGCAAGTTATGGGAGCTGTAACACCAAGGGAGCTTGTCACAGAACTACATTATAGTGAATACACTGATAACACAAACAGTGCTATGTTCACTATACAGTATCACGTTATACTCTAGGAATTGTTGCATTCATCAATATCAGTGTGTACCTGCGAGTGACATTGTACCATGGAGAATGCTACTCAGGACTGTTTTGTAATTGTCCTGTTTTGTTCTCTTCTTCCTTCACTGCAGAAACATTTTGTAAACACATCTGATTTCAGCAGAAGCAACAGGCAAATGCATTCCTGATGGCTATCAATACCATGATGTACTCATGCATATAAACAGGAGGAGATGATAGCCCTCTATTTTGTTTTCTTTCATGCCAGGGGTAACTCATGATAAAGATCCAAAAAAGTGACCAAGTTAAACACGAGAGAAAAAAATGAGGAACGACACCTGTGTTACTACAGGACAGATAAATACAAAGGGACATCTGTAATGGACTAGATCACTGGAGGGTTTGCTTTTCCAATGGCACGCAACTAAGATAAATAATTGTTGTATGCAGTTCACGGCTTTGGCTAAAAAACAGCAGATGTCATTCAATGTCTGCTATGCAAGATCACTGCACAGGTATGTCCTTACCTGTAATTTAAAGGTCCCTGAGTCTGGAGTTCATTATGAGATGTTGCTTGAGTAACAGCCCTGTCAAAGCAGACACTGGTAACAAGCTGGCAGTCAGCACACAAACAGCCTTGCAAAAATACACTCCATTAGCTACTAGTAGATATAACTGCAGCTGTTTGTGGATGCTACAGTTTTTTGGTTTGATAAGTGTGCACATGTCCTTACATTGCAGGCTTTACATTTGATTGCTTTGCTTATTGTAATACTTGGTAGCAAAGCAATATTTTTACTTCCTTCAAAACAGCAGCTGCCCAGTATTTCATTGTTGTACACCTAAAGAAACATCACAGAAGTCGTCCTTAATAGTGAAGTTTACAGTACTTTCTTAATAACCCACTACAACTCAATTTGCTGGGATTTATATTAGACATATAAAATCCTCCATCTCAGACCATTAACACATTACAATACTACATACATTGACAACTGGTAGCAAACATAGTGTTCAGATTACAGAAATGCCTGATCCTGCAATTTTTTTATCTTTTACTGTAAGTATCTAAGGACACTGATAAAATAATACATTTTTAACACTGGATGACCCGTTTTACCCTCCTCTTATTTCCATACCTCAGAAAAGAATCCAACCAAAACAGATTCCTCACAAACATGAAAACATCTATTGTCTAAATGGTCCTGCGTGTGCTCGTCAAACCCACCCCCCATATCTACCACTACATGAACATCCTACATGCTCACGCACTTATTCTCTTATCATCTCTCACCGACACTTCCATTCTTTCTCCTTCTCTTATCCCAACTTACCACCATCTCCTAAACTTTGATTTCCTCATGCACTGAGAAAAGCTGATAATTTCTACTTATTCCGCATTCTAGCGTTTCTCTTCTTTGTACTCTTTCACTCGCACTAAAAATACTAACTGTACAAATTCTTATTCCTAAGCTAATGTTACCTCACAGCCTATACTACTTGCAATGTAGTACATCAAATTCTCTGCAATGATTACCTTTCTACATACTTTATTTAAAATGCTCAGATGTTATGCCAATTTTTGATTGTTACAAAAATGTCTCGATGATATTACTTATGACAATTTTTATGCCTTTGCTGGAGCTTTTCTCTCTGGGCATCTGCTGAAAATGGACTTTGATTTAGTTGATTTATCCTGTTAAACAAATGGAAATACACACACACACACACACACACATATATATATATATATATATATATATATATATATATATATATAAAATTTATTTAAATATACACAACTTGATATCACCACCATGCTGCTCGGGAGTTCTCCAGGGCATGTGCACACTGGTGCTTTCAAATCACCACTGGCTGGCCAGCTTTGCTCACCTCCCACTTCATCCTCAACCTCCCCACTAACTACATTCACATCTTTCTAAATCCATCAATACTCAAACATCCAAATTAGTCTTAAAACATTTCCAAAAACCAACAGTCTCACTTCTGACTTCTGCATCTTCATTCTTATAACCACATTTACAACAAACTGAACAGGTAAAACTTACAAAGTGCTTACTTTTAATAATTTTAGATGCCTCATTTTGATTAAAGTACTTTGTATTTATGCAGTAAAAAAATTACATTGCAAAACAACAAAATTATCTATAACAGATTATATTAATCCAAATACAGTACAGCAAGTGATATTAATCCTAATACATGCCCACCTAACTTTCCCAGTGATCACTCTAACCTAATTAGCAACTATAAAACATAGGACTGAAAAAATGCCACATCAGCACAGGCAGTATAACTCAAATGAGATGGGTTGAAAGCATGGATTAAAGATTCTGACCCTGCCACTACTTGCACTACTGAAAATGGATGAAGCTAAATACCTGCCCTTCACCCTTTATCAAAAGCAATTATACTTTAACTTGGAAAAAGAGAACTAAAAATAAAAAATGGTGGTGGTGGCGTTCTTTTGTTAATTGATAATAATAAACGGTTTACAAATCCTAAAGACAAGCCATAGCACTTCAAAATATGAAAACAGTCCATACTGGTTAACACTTTCTTCTCTCTAGTAATCATACAAAGTTGAACATAGCAGTAGCATATATTCCCCCAGTTCTGCCATACTTGAAAAATACAAAGCACAACAAAATAATTCAAAGAATGACTATTACACTAAATAGTAACTTCAGTACTAACTTTTTTGGACAAAATAAACCCCAGTTATAGAGAACTATCTCCCACAACTTCTTATAATGGGTACTAGACCTATTCCAAACACACAGGAAAAGCTTCACCCTTAGACTTGGCAATTATAAATATATGTAGAAATAAAATAGAACGGAACGAAGCAAAAAGCAAGTACTTCATGTGTACAAAACAAAAAGAAAGGAAAATCCACGTATAAAAGTCCAAGAATCTTTATTGTGACACAGATAAGCGCTTTCGCAAATAGCTTCATCAGATCTCTCATAACATCCAGGGTAACATTCTCTTTATATACACAAATTAATCTAAGCAGGCAATTAAGCTCAATCAAAGAATTCTCATTTAAAGGTATACAATTCATAGTAAATCCATCTAAACTCTAAATCCAACGTGTTAGTTATAAATATCCCTCACAAATGCAACTTTCTTTCCACAACACTAAACATCTTGATTGATTACCATCCCAGCCTCACTTCTCTTTTAAAGCCACTTCAAGCTTTACAAGTACTATGTAAGAAGAGTCTAAAGGAGATCACTTAACATGCAAAACATATCATTACTGACTGACCCACTTCTATACCTGCAGGAAGACCCATGTAATGCTCTAGAAATATGTAATTCACTGTTACGTGTTGCTCTAGATAAAACTGTACCCTGACACTAGAAAAAAGAATAACATATCGAGCTTACCCTTGCGTTACTACAGACATATGTAAAAGATGAAATTAAGGGAAAGGCTTGGGTAGAGATGGAAAATAACTTGAAACCAACAGGACCATGAAATCTACCCCCCCAAAAAAAGAAACTATAGTATAAAATGCAAAGAAGCAAAAAGTATCAACTTACATACTATGTGCACATCTCCACAGCAAAAATCTCTACTTCTTCAAACAATCAATACATAGGCTTCACTAAAGATATTAGATTAAAAATCTTTCTTTAAACCAGGTATCCCCCCCACCGCTGGTCTTATGGCAAGTTTATTTCCCCAAGCCAGCTGTGTCTCATAGAATTTGCGGCACCTATCCTGTGGCAAATAACACCACTACCATAAGTAAAGCCAGTGGGACTTCCAATTTGTACTGAAGAACCTTGCAGAACTTAAATCCCCTAGCCAGCTGTGTCTCATAGAATTTGCGGCACCTATCTTGTGGCAAATAATATCACTAGCATAAGTAAAGCCAGTGGGACTTCCAACTGTACTGAAAACCTTGCAGAACTTAAATCCCCAAGCCAGCTGTGTCTCACAGAATTTGCAGCACCTATCCTGTGGCAAATAACACCACTAACATAAGTAAAAGCCAGTGGGACTTTCAACTGGACTGAAGAACTTTGCAAAACTTAAATGTGTATCTCATTATAATACAAAAGGCATTAGTAGATTGCGTTTTTTGCTGTGATCCTTAATGTACTGAACATAAATGCATGAACCAGCAGCAGGGATTTCAGTCCCCTCATGTAGAAAATTCTGATTTATACCCTGAAAGTCTGTAAAAACACTCCATTCTAAACTGTAATTCTACCCCTTCCAGTCTCTAAAGGAACATTTACCTATCTGTTTACTTTTTCTTCTTCTATGTGATATATCCCCACTACCCTCCCAGTCTGTCTCTGACTCAGCAAAAGCTGACTCACTCTCTCATAGCCCTCAGATAAAGTAGTTTCTTAGGGCATTCAACTGGTAAAATTAAAAAGGGCTCTCAATCCTTTTTAAAGAAAAAAAAAACATTAGTAACAAAAGGACTAACATTATAGATGTGACTTCAGAGCAACTCATACTAAAGCCCCAAAAAACACAACTAATGTTATTCCACTCTACTAAATGAGCAACCTTACCTCCTCTATATTTTCCACCAACAAAATCCAAATCACCCGTCACCGAGGATAAACCCCTAGGAGTTACCATTGACCAGCAACTCAAATTCATAAAGCACATAAACAACCATCAATGAAGTCCACAAAAAGCTAGGTTCTCTCTATCACTGTAAAAGTTATCTAACCACCGAATCTCGAATTGCAACAGCCAGGACCCACCTATCTATTCTACTTTATGCATCCTCAATTCTAACTAATCTTTACAAAACTGACCTTAATAAACTTTCTATCTGTTACAACAAAATTGCTAGATTCACTACCAATGCCAAATCCAAATCACGATCCCACCAATGCCTTTCCCTACAAGCCTTGCACTGGTTTGAATTTCCAAACCTATTAAGGTACCATCAGCTCAGCCTAGCTCATCTAATTCTGTACTGTCCCGAGAAAACCCCTGACCTGACTGGCATGCTTAACTTCTACAATTCAAATAGACAATTTCAGTCCTCCAACAAAGCCTTAATCGAAACCTTCAGGAAATCACTATTTGCCCATGAAATAGCAAAAATATGGAACAACCTTCCCCCCGACCTCAGACTACAAAACTCTACACCCTCCTTCAAAAGGCTACTTAAAACATACCTCTTCACCAACCATCTATGCAACTGTAACTGACCCCCTAAAGCCTCATCCACTCACTATTTCTACACCCCATCTGTCCTGGGCAACACAAACAACACGCTCTAACTATACCTATCCATGTGTGAGCAATAACCTGTATTATTAGTGTGTGTATATGTATATATAGACATGCGTGTGTGTGTGTGTGTGTGTGTGTGTGTGTGTGTGTGTGTGTGTATATATATATATATATATATATATAGATATATATATATAGATATATATATATGCTCTAACACGTATATTTGCTTGAATGTATATATGGAAACTTAAACATTTCTACTCTTGTTCAATTGTGAAATATCTTGCAATGCTCTACCAGGTTTCATCGTATATTTTGTACACTTGTACTTTCAACCAAAAGGGGTAATATCCTCTTACTGTATACTAACTGCTGTAAAGTCTATAATCTGTTTGCTACTACTCGGTAATGTTTTTTTTTTTTTGCAAATTTTTCTTCTCTCTGTAAACTTATTGAGCTTTTCTCCCCAGGACTTCGCTGAAAACGGACTAGGTTTGCCAACAAAGAGACTCTACGAAGTATACCCCTAAGTATATATTACAAACAAAAAGACAACGACAATGACTTTGTTGTTAACAGAACTTCACTTAACCAGTTCTTTAGGTTAGGAACATTCACAAAAAGTGTTCCTCAAAAATCACTTCTAGGACAAGTACTTTTCCCCACTTTATACATGATATTACTCAAATTCATCTCTCCTCTGCAGTCACATTATAGACAGATGATATTCTTATCTTTTAGTCCAGACCGACTTGTCACTCTGTACAAAGGTATTTACAGAATTATTTTCACTAAGCAGGTCAAAAAACATTCAACAAATACTAGGAAATCAGTTTATATGCATTTAGAAACTAATAAAAATTAAAACCCAGATATGTTACTAAGATCTCTGATCCACTAGGAAATTGGTTACAAAAAGTTAATACTTAGACTTAAAAATTTAGGACTATTGCTTAATCCAATCCTTTCATTCAAAGAGCACATAGAACCAATGGCAAACAATGTAATGACTAAACTTAATACATGATTCACTGTATTCGGTAATAGTCACTTCACATTCCAGGGCAGCAATACTAAAACATATCAATACCCAAGCCTAGTACGGACTCAGAATAATAACCCCAAACTCCAGCCAAAATACTCAACTACTCCAGACTGCAATTAACAAAATCTTCGGATTATAAACTCTACATCCAAAAACTAAATCTCAATGCCTTACCTTGCAAAAGTTCAACTGGCTACCAATTACAGCTCAAGTAACTCTCTTCTAGCGAATACTAACCTATAAACTACTACATAACAGGTACTGCCCCATCTCTGAGCCAATAAACATATTGTCCTTGCCCAACAAGTTAAGAAAAAAAAACTCACAACAATCCCTGACAAAGTACAAACCACCTTTTATATCAGCAACAAAATAAAAGACATTTAGGAAAGAAGCCCCAACAAACTGGGAACATTTACTGTGGCTATCAGAAATGAAATGGACTACTCTGAATTCATAAGCAAGTTAGACTTTGTAAAGCAGACTAGTAAGTGCTACTATTTAAGAAACCAATAACTCAAACTGGACCAATATGTGGTTCTTTCCTACTTCCCCCTTTGGTCCTACACTTCATGAACAAATAGATGTCATATTAAACTAGACCTCGCAAAGGCATCCACAACACCTGTCTCAATTTCCCCACTAAGTCTCCTCCAGTTATACTAATCAACATTGAAATCTACGACCTCATGTTTTATGCTGACACTGTATCACTGAAAAAATTACACTGATGGGTATGTTTTGTCTGCTGGAACAGATATCAAAATTGATATCAAAGCTTCACTGTGAATCTGTATGCCATGTCTATCAAAATGATGTAAAATGTAACACAAAGTACTTTACTGCTAACTCCACCGAAAACTATGTCAAACAGAATATTCCTTTCAGAGTGTAGCTGAAAAGGGCTGCAGGAAGAGACCACTTACCAATCTCATAAACAAATAAAATAAATAAATATGGAAAAATGGATTTTATTTTGTAATTTGCTACCAGGTATACAAGATGATTATTGGACCTTTTCAGACACAACTTGAGCCACAGGCAACAATGTAAGTAAAATGATACTAAAATGCATAAGACAACAAAATTATATATTACAGTCACATACACAAACACATTGACCAATGCACACGTGCAAACACATGACATTATACAGACATTGTACATAAATGGAGTAATTGTAATCCAAACGTTTTCTCACCTACAAATTACAAGGGACCCAAATGTTAAAAAAAAGAAGTGAAGCTAGTAATGAAACATGATGGTATTATGTAATGGGATTTGTCAGCAATACACTGCAGGAAATAACCTGAACAAAACTGTAGTGCAAGGAGCACTACAACTGTACGATTATCAGAAATAAGGGAAATGGTTAAACATCCTTCTGACATCAGAACGGTGTTTAAACAAACTGTTGTTAAGCATCCATCACCACTGTTACGCTGTAGTCCAGTCTATTGCTACAGCACTAACAGCAGTCAGCAGCTACCATGGAAGTGCAATAGGAAGTTGTTTGTTAAACACTTGAAAGAAAGTCACAGCAAACTGTTTAACAGGTTACAGGTCTAGAGGCATGGACCTCAGTATTATGAATGTAATTCTGTAGAATTTGTCCATTACTAAACATCTTTACTTTTATTAAGCCTGATTTGAGCATTTCCTAAAAAATGTTTATTAATTATATTCATGAAGGACAGCTGTACTATAATTTACGTTGGAATATTAAGTTATAGTCTTTTGTAAATATGTACCCGTATTCTTCTTTTAAATACAGTTGATGGGTGGCATTTATAAACATTATGCTTACGGAGTAAAGTTTGCATGCAGAAGATTGGTATATCAAACCCCAATGCTGTTCATAACTGCTACCCTGAGACCATGTTGAGATTTCAAATTTCCTAAAAATAAAATGTCTGTATGCCTGTATTCCTACAACATAGCCAAACTACGGAATACCCTCTCCTCTTCCATTACCTAACTAGACTCCCCAAAGTCATTTAAAACTGCACTAAAAACCTACTTTTTACAAACGTTGAGCTGTACATGTGAAATACAATGTAAACCCCTTAATCCCATAACTTATTTCAAAAAGCATCCTGCCTTTCTAAGACCTCTGATTTTCAATCTACTCCACTGACTTGAAATACTTTGTCCATTATTACTATGTGCCTATTTTCTATGATACAGTTTACCTGTGATGTGATGCTTGTATATTAATTTGTATAACATATGTTTGCAATTATGTTGTTCTGTGATATAGGTTTGTTTTAACCATGGAGTCTTTTCACCTCAGATCTGTATTTTTAACTGTATAATATTTTGATTTTGTTGTTTGTTTAACTATGGAGCTTTTCTCCCTGGGCCTCCACTGAAATGTTTTTTTTTTTTTTTTTTTTTTTGCCCAGTCGACTTTTCCGATCAACAAATGCCAATAAATAAATATATGTGCTCTATATTGGGTTGTTATGTATTTGGATTTTGCTACACTGGCTTCAATTCTGCATTCTGTTTTTAGATGCTGGAAGGCTTGCAGAGTTCTGTTTAGTCAGTATGACATGCTTTCCAGTTACACAATTCCTGGCTAATTTGTTTTGTTGTTATGTTTGTTGTTTATTTATGCAAACTGCCAGTGGTATTGTTTACCTTTTCATCTTAATTCTCTTATGGGAGGCAGTCTGTTCTGAATTAGAGTGAGTATATTATAGAAAGTGAATAGGGCAGTAGTTAGATTAACTGCTAGTACTGGATTCTAAGCAATGAGGATATGTTCTGCTAGAAGCACTGTTTCCTATGATTCAAGGAAAGGAAATACACATTTCAGGACTGCTGGTGCCTTGGTGTTTTAAGTGACAAGCTGGGTAATACAATATTCACTTACAGTGCTTGGAAGCAGAAGCATGGCTGGTTCAATTAGCAAATTAGCACCCTGACCCAGTGCTATGAACCAGAGCCATAAGTGTTGGCTTATTACCAGTAGATCTACACACTATAACACCACCACCACCACCCTGCCCAAGAAAAAAAATGATGTTCACGTTCCTTCTACTGGTACACCAGCCAGGTGGCCAGATGTATGACCCCCCCCCTCCAGCTTCATCCATACAGATCCCATTTTTGTACTCTGTCCCAACCATCCTTTAACATATTTTAATTGAAAAATAAAAGCACTTCTTCTTTTAAACTGTAGCAAACATTTGCTACAGTTTATATTTGCCTGCCTGGAGCGCTTCAGTGCTCATGGTTTAGTTACAAAAAAAAAATCTGTTTAACTGCAAACAAATTGCTTGCTACAAATGTAGCAAACAGTTGCTATTTATACCCTGCCTGCACAGACAGCTACATGGCTCAGATTTAGTTTCAAAAAAAGAGATTTTTTTTTACTTTTAAACTATAACAAACTGTTTGCTACAATGTGCCAAGCAGTTACTACAGTTTGCACCACACACAAAGCGCTACAGTGCTCAGGTTTGACAGCAAATGCAATACTGGCTTTATTCTATCTCCTGGTCAGTCAGTTGATCTAGTCTCAAAGTAGCAATTATACTGTTCAACTCTATATAATGAAGCACTGCAATCTTCTTTAAGCTATGTCTTTTACTCCTAAAATTGCTTGTTGGTACTGCTTTTTGATACTTCTACAGTAGTCCACTTTTTATTAATACTGTCTAAATGTACTATTTCTACTGAAAGACTCTTGTGTTTGTTAGTAGCATTTGGCTGCAAGTGACAGTGCTATTAAGAGCACACTTTGTGCTGAATGTCTCCTGCATGCATTAGCAGCATCATTATGAGCAGTGGACTGAAGTTTTTAATGGTATAGCTTATCCTTGATGCAGAGAAATCCCATTGCAGCTTAGAAGATGCCCAAACTATTTTACTCAACAGTGAAACTACCAAATTACAATTAAAGTTTTGGAGTATTACATGCTGAGAATGTTCTGCTGTTACATAAGATCATAGGAAGTTACTAGGCTAATGACCCTTGGGCCCTTACAAGCCTAGCTAAGTTCTACCCCTTATTTCCACAATCAGCACCTATTGTCCCTGTCCAAGAGGGACACAGGTGGAACCCCTGGGTGAATTCACCAGACTGCATTTGAACAGGGCCAATGAGGTGCTCTGTTTGACATGAAGTGGGAGTTTGTTCCAAAGGTGTGGTAACCTCTGGGAGATAAATCTGTCCCTCCAGCAGGTTCTATTAATGTCACATACCAGTAAGGCATGTACCATTTGACTTACGGATATGCAACATTTCCAATAAAGCAGGGTCAGAGAGTGCGCCTTATATGCAAGGCAGAAATTGCCTCTGAGCAATCTGTATGAAATAGAATAAAGTGACAAGAGATTTCAGATGATCCACACAGGACGTATGCTGAAGACCTTGAATTTTCCCTATGAGGAACCTCTGTGGTCTCTCCAATTGCTGCAGGTGCTTGGAAAGGTACATACCTAAAGGGGCATTGTGCTGAATTACTGGCCTGATGAGGGAAGAGTACAGGGAGGTTATAACTTCTTTTTTTTCTGGAGGCAATGCCCTTACTTATGAGATGAGCAATACAGAATGCCCTTCTTACCACTGTGGAAACATGGCGATCAAAGGTAAGGTTGCTGTCAACCTGTGTGCCCAGGTCTCTCACCACTGAGTGAGTACTTAGAGTGTTACTATCGATCTGGTAGTTAGCAGGAACATCGCTCTTACTGAAAGGGATGATAATACATTTCTTTGCATTGAGTTTAAGGACATGACTCTGGCACCAATCATTTGTTTGTGTAAGACCCTCTTGTAGGATATTGACATCATTTGAAGATTTTACGACCACTCCCAGTTTGTAGTCATCAGCAAACTTTGTCAGCCACACACCTTTAGTTTTTGCTTGTACTTCAGAGAAACAGATTCCAAACAGTAGAGGTCCCAGTACTGATCTCCGTGAAACACCACTGGATACAGGTCCGCTGTTGGGAGGTGGATTCCACTATTTTGACTGTGTGTGTTCTATCAGTGAACCAGTTAGTGACCCATCTAATGACATAAAGGTTGATACCTAGCTGGGTGAGTTTGTCAATGATATCTGAGTGGGGGACAGTGTCAAAAGCCTTAGCTAAGTCTAGGTAGGCTGTATGCACAGATTTCCCCTCATCCAGGGACTTGGTGAATGTCTCAAAGTCATCTACCAAGGTTTAACTGGCATGAGCTCCCTTTGACAAATCTAAACTGAGTAGGGTCAAGTGTTTGGAGGTTACCTACATCTTTGTTGATAAGGTCCACAATGATTCGCTCCTTGGCCTTGTAATAAGGCTAGTCAGTCTAATAGGTCTATAATTTCCAGGGTCAGTAGAAGCACCAATTTGTGCAAGGGAATAACAGTGGCCATTTTCCATTCAGATGGGATGAAGCTGGTGTTTATACTATGATAAAAAGAGAGTACCCAATAGTGTTGCTAATTCTTGTTGGAGCCCATGTACGATGCAGCCAGGAATGTTATCTGGTCCCATAGATGCTGTGTTTTTGGCCTTACAGAAGGTGTTTATGACCTGCTCTTTAGAGATACAAGGTAGGGGACAGGTGGTAGGTATGTCATGGGGTATGTGTGGTGAGGGCAGAGGAGTGAAGTTTTCACAGAAGCTATGTCCACAGGTATCATTAACTACCACATATGTGGTATCATTAACTACCAGTTTAGCACAAATCTGGGCCTTTCTTTTTAGGTTACAGATGTAACTAAAGAATGCCTTACGGCTGCCCTTAGTTGAGGAAGCTAATATGAATGCGTAGTTTGGAGGACTTCACAAGAATTCTTATTTGCTTGTTTAAGTTGAGGAGGGAGTGTTTCCAGTTTAGGGCTCACTCCCTCTTACACTTAGACAGGAATTTCTTCCTCTTATCGCAAAGCCTATTAATGGCAGTTGCCCACCAGGTAGGTTTGCTCATCCTTGAGGAGCTTGTTTTGGTTTTATCAGGTATGGACAAGTCAATGCAGTTATACAGGTGTTTGTATAAAGCACTGGTGTAGAACTCGGCATAGCTGCTAGTTCCATCTGACAAGGGAGGTGCAGTAAAGCTATTTATACCATCCCATAAGAGGTTATAATCTCCTTTGGAGATTTTTTTTTTAGTTTAGTTGCTGCTGGAGGGGTCAGGTGTGACAGTTACTTTGAACGAGACTGATTTGTGGTCAGATCTCACCAGGGAAGACCTCACAGTTGGGGTGCTACAGTGGTCCCCCATATTGGTAGGCACCAGATCCAGGATGTTGGCACCCCTTGTGGGGGTGTCAACCAACTGGTCCAAGGCAATGGGGTTAACGAAGTCGAGGAACCTTTGGGTCAATGGATGGGGAGTTAAAGTCACCTAAAACTATGATGTTTGGATGTATCTTGACAGACTTAAGTAGGTCCAAATAGGCATACTGGGTGTCCTGATTTATGGAGAGGGTCCTGCAGCTGGCAGTAACTTAAATAGGTGCCCTACCAACAGTTAATTGCACCTTAAGTATCTCAGGGAATCATACAGTTTAACCAATCTGGAGGTGTATTTATCTTTAATAACTAGCGTTGTTACCTCACAGCAAGAGGTTCTCCTGTTCGATTCTCGGCTTGACTTGGGAGTGCCTTCTGTGTGGAGTCTGCATGTCCTCTCCGTGGTTGGGTAGCGTTCGAAAGACATGTGTGCGTAAATGGGCATTCCTTCGTTGAAGGTTGGGTGTCTAGCTGGCACCTCGGCGTTTCGTAAAAATCTACTGCCAATCATTAGTGGACCGGAGTTCCGCTGTGGTGACCCCTTACCGGGAAAAAGCCAAAAGACAAACAACAACTATTGATACACCACCTCCTTTAGTTTTCACACCTTCAGTTTGTGGTCTGAACATGTGGAAAGAGGTGTAATCCAGTATGGCTGGGGTGCTCTTTAAACCAGGTCTCTCTGACTGCACAAATGTCTACGTCTTCCAAGGTGAGGACTGCTTCAAGTGAGTGCAGTTTCATGTTAACACTCCTAGCATTTAACAGCTTTTCCAGTTACAGTTAAAGTAATAGTAGTAGTAGCAGCAGTTACAGTTATAGTAATTTTTGTAATTGTTTTATACTAACATCTGGGTATTTATATATTATTTTTGGAGCTAACTGGGTATTTTGTGCAAGTCATATGCTTAACAGAATAATAACGTTTTTGTTGGTTAATATGTATTTTGTGTGCATAAATCCCATTGACCAAATAAGTACTGTTTGTCAAATACAGATCCTCTGGAACCTTATACTCATGTAAATGTTAGACATTATTGAGAACGAGTCTAGAATTTGTACAGTTTGCATATCTTTGGTTTTATTTCACATTGGGAGGAAGGTATGAATAATGTGACTGAAACTGAGGCAGAAGGTGGGTCATAAACGTATTGAGACCAGGACTACAAATGAGGGTGGTAGGGAAACAAAATAAGTTCCAAAAAATTATCATCCTTCATATATGCAGGCCAGTGGAATCAGCATGATGCTCTCAAAAGTTAGGCCATGCTTGTACTGCCTGATTTTTTAAAACTTTTATATATGGAGATAATGTACTCTGCAAGTCACACTGCTGTAAATATGCAGGGCTTTACAGACAATGGAAACTAGCCTTCTAACATCAATATACGAATCATCATTTCTTTATGAGTCTAGCTTGGGATCCTCAGCTTACTGTACCAGAGTCAATAGGCTGTCAGGAAAATCAGAACTAACTGAATACCATGCTGCAGTTTGGGGGGGGGGGTCAAGAGGACCTTTGGATACACTGGCAAAGCTAAGAAAGAACCTCATTTATATTCAAGATATATATGTGCTAAAAACACAATTTGAAAAACTTATAAAGGCCATGGCTTCTCTTATACAGTATGCAGATGACTCTACCCTCATCTGCTCAGCCTCAACTATACCTGAACTTCACAAGATCACACAGGAAGCCTTTTCATCTGTAGAAAACTGTCTATCTAATGCCCAGTTTTTACTCAACCCGAGCAAGACTAAACTCCTTATCTTCTAACCCACTAAATCTAACCCAATTATCCCCCACTTTAATATTCTAGCCAAAGACAATACCGTCATCACCCCAACAGAACACACCATACTTGATGGTGTGATTGGTAACAGTCTCAGATCTGACACTCACATTTTTCTTACCATAAATGAGAGGGAGAGAAGGTTGGATGATGTGGGGATAGTGAATCATGAAGTACAATGGATTAGCAAGGAGGAAGTAAGGATAGCTATGAAGAGGATGAAGAATGGAAAGGCTGTTGGTCCAGGTGACATACTTGTGGAAGCATGGAGGTGTTTAGATGAGGAGTTTTTAACCAGATTATTTAATGAAATTTTGGAAAGTGAGAGGATGCCTGAGGAATGGAGAAAAAGTGTTTTGGTACTGATTTTTAAAAATAAGAGTGATGTGCAGAGCTGTAGTAACTAAAGAGGGATTAAAATGATCAGTCACAGCAAGAAGTTATGGGAAAGAGTAGTGGACACTAGGTTAAGAAGGGACGTGATGATAAGTGATCAGCAGTATGGTTGCATGCCGGGAAAGAGCACTACAGATGCGATGTTTGCTCTGAGAGTATTGATGGAGAAGTACAGAGAAGGTCAGAAGGAGTTGCATTGTGTTTTTGTAGACTTAGAGAAAGCATATGACAGGGTGCCTAGAGAGGAGTTGTGGTATTGTATGAGGAAGTCAAGAGTGTCAGAGAAGTATGTAAGAGTGGTACAGAATATGTACGAGGGTAGTGTGACAGCGGTGAGGTCTGCAGTGGGACTGACGGATGCATTTAAGGTGGAGGTGGGATTACATCAAGGATCAGCTCTGAGTCCTTTCTTATTTTTAGTGGTGATGGACAGGTTGACAGACGAGATCAGACAGGAGTCCCCGTGGACTATGATGTTTGCATATGACATTGTGATCTGTAGTGAGAGTAGGGAACAGGTGGAGGAGACCCTGGAGAGACGGAGATATGATATGATTAAAGGTCAGCAGGACTAAGACAGAATATATGTATGTGGAATGAGAGGGAGGATAGAGGAATGGTGAGGATGCAAGGAGTAGAGGTGGCGAAGGTGGATGAGTTTAAATACTTGGGATCAATAGTTCAGAGTAATGGTGAGTGTGGAAGAGAGGTGAAGAAGAGAGTACAGGCAGGGTGGAGAAGAGTGTCAGGAATAATTTGTGACAGACGAGTACAAGTAAGAGTGAAAGGGAAGGTCTACAAGAGGGTAGTGAGACCAGCTATGTTATATGGGTTGGAGACAGTGGCACTGACAAAAAGGCAGGAGTTAGAGCTGGATGTGGCAGAGTTAAAGATGTTAAGATTTGCACTGGGTGTGACAAGGGTGGACAGGATTAGGAATAAGTACATCAGAGGGTCAGCCCAGGTTGGAAGGTTTGTAGACATGAAGGTACCAGGTAACAGGAAAAGAGGAAGGCCTAAGATAAGGTTTATGGATGTGGTGAGAGAGGATATGCAGGTGGTTGGTGTGACAGAACAAGATGCAGAGGACAGGAAGAAATGAAAACGGATGATCCGCTGTAGTGACCCCTAACGGGAACAGCCAAAAGAAGATGATTTCTCTTACCATAAAAAAGGTTCACAAAAAAACTAGGTGCATTGTACAGAAACAAACAATTCCTCACCAAGACAGCCAGAATTTCTGCTGCCAATTCCCACCTAATCTCCACTTTACTCTACGCCTCTCCTATACTTACCTACCTTAGACAAACAGACCTAAACAAGCTCAAGGCTTGCTACAATAAAATTGCTAAGTTTGCCACTGGTGCATCTTATCGCAGCCACCACTGTATCTCACTTAGAGAACTTGACTGGCTTGAACTCCCTCATATTCTTCACCTGACTCAACTCTTCCTTGCCCACAAGTTAGTAAACCATCCTTTTAAAGTCCCATCCCTTCAAAACCTTCTCCAGCCCTACTGCTCCACTAGACCTCTACGCTCCAGTAGGAAAAATCTACTTCTAGTGACCAAACCCAAGAACTCAGCGGGAGAAGCACTATTCTCCTGCATCATATCCAGATTATGGAACAACACCCCCCCCCCCCATAACCACACTACCTTCTTACAATCACTTCAAGACTGCACTAAAAACTCACTTAAAAAGTTTCTTATTCTTATTTTATGCCCATGTACCAATCCTGACTAGTAACTCTCCTTTTACCTCCCCTTCCTCTCCCCTCCCCTACCACCGTGCCTCACACCGTCTGATCATTGCATTCCTTCCTCTGCAGGCCCTGGCTCACCCTTTACCCTCTCCTTCCCTCCTCACTCAATCTCTCAGACCTGTTGTAACATGCTTAACTACCTCAGTTCATCTCAACTCCAAATACATATCCAACTGACTTACACCTAGCTTCCTCTCACTACCACGTATACTACTCATTCAGTCTCATCTCTTACTCCTCTATCTTCCCCTTCCATCCCATTAGCCCTTCTAGCTTGTTCCACCTTTGTGTGGAGTTTCTGCTTTATATCTGCTTGAGTTTAGTGCAATATTTGTATATAAGATTTAGGTATATGAGTTTAGAACAGTATCTGTTTGAGCTTAGTACTATGTATATGCATCCT
This sequence comes from Protopterus annectens, assembly GCF_019279795.1. Lineage (NCBI taxonomy): Eukaryota > Metazoa > Chordata > Ceratodontiformes > Protopteridae > Protopterus > Protopterus annectens. The sequence continues at coordinate 494,711,642 of NC_056734.1, forward strand.
ACCTTTACTCCTAACATTTAGCTAGATATTGGTATATCTGTTCATTACTATGTTTCACATTGCATGTATAGCTAATGTTTGCTGCAGTATGTATTATTTGTTATTGTATGTATATTCAATTGTCCTTCATGCACTCTCTTGCTCATTTATTGTTCTGTGGAGCTTTTCTCCCCGGGCCTCCATTGAAAAAGGACCTGGGTCCAGTTGGAATTTCCTGGTAAACAAATGTAAATAAATAAAAACTTATAAAAGTAACAAGCATACAGCTTTATTCCAGCACCTTCTAACATCTTGGCTACAACAGCTGTCTAAGGATGTGACATATATTTAATTAACATTATTATAAAATGACAAACCCCATCCCTAATAAATAAAACATAGTAAAAGTACCAATCAATACAATTAAGACATGAATACAAAAAAGCATAATAAATTAACAAATTACCACACATTCCGGTTCATTTCTTGATTTAAGTTCAAAAGGTACCAAAGAATTATATTGCAAAATGAAACACATTTTTGTTTGTACTTTAAATGATTTGTAATGCTGTCATCTATCCTTTCTGTGTTAACATACTATACCAAGTTTTATATTACTGCAGTGGGCATCACAACATTCATAAAAGTTTAGCACAGAGACTTTTAAATTTCTTATTCTTAGTATTCCTACAATGTTCTTTTAATCTTCCTCAAAAATTTCTCTTGGTCCATTAGGAAGTCTTATTTGGGGTATTTTTTTAATGAATCCTAATTAAATATTTGCCACTTCCTTAGGAGGCCGTTGTAGTCGATGCTATAGAAGGTGCTGGAATAAAGCTATATCTGTAGGCCACATTTATTGTTTTTATTCTGCAATCAAGATACACTTTAACCTAATGCTGCCTGTCCCAATTTTCACCCATGTACTACAACAGAGCAAAGCTTACTTCCTTGTTTGTACCTTACAAATTTAGAGGATCCTAGAAACTGGCAGGTTGATGTGCAGTTTCTTTTCAGATCCTAACCTCAAAGTTTTTGTTCTAGACCTTGGAAGTATAACAGTAGGCAAAGTCCCTCTGCAGCCTTGTCCAACACGGGGTCACTGGATGGGAGTGGGTGACTTGTTCTAAATGTTCACACTCCCCTGACCTAAGTTTCAGGAAAAAGAAAAAGTACATTTTTTATTGATTTATTTGTAGCACAGCTTTACGATTCAGAATTGGTACACAAATTAGTATGCCTTTTTATTCATTCAGACTGAAAAAAGTTCAGGAAGGACATAATTTCCCCAATTAACAAACATGCAAATTAATTAAACTAAATGTGGTTTTCAATTTTGTATCCCAATTTTTCATAAGACTCATTTTTTTGGAGAAAGTAGAAAAATGTAATTTTCTGCATAAAACACTTAGCAATATGACTATGTAATCATTATTTGTAAGACAACTATGTAGTCAGGTAATATTGTAAGTCATTTGTCTCAAAAGACACTTTACAGCCATTGTCTGAGCAAAGGGAAGATATAAATATGCAGCCTCCATGACAAAAACATGACAGCACTGATCAACCCTAAAAGTGCAACCAAAAGATTGCAATCAATAACAAACATGAAGAGTTGAAATGCATTCCAACACTTTTTAATTGTAAAGCCCCCTCCACACACCCTTGCTATCTATATACACCAACTCTAAGATCACTGCATCTCTGAGCAAGTAGACCTGCCCACGATCTGACAGTCTCAGTCATACTACAAAAATTACAGCACTCACACTTTTGTGACTACACCTTAGACTGTCAATCACATTTCTGTGAGACACCCAAATATACATACCACCATCATTACTCATGAATATCTCTTACATGGCAAGCTGCAGTTTTGAGACCAAATAATCTAAAATGGTAATGTTAGAGCCTCAGGTTTAGATGCCCAGTAAAATGCAATATACTACTCTGATCATGCTGTTGCCGGCATTACAGGAGTAACAACTTGTTATCAGTTTCATAAGGATGTCAGCTCTGCAGCTTTAATCAGTGATAACTACGCTGTAGACTAGCATACCCACAGTCACATGTTCAAGTGGCACTTAGGGACCTATGCCTCATTTCTGCATAAACAGGTTAAAGCAAACCCAATATTTACTTACTTTCAGGTAACTAAAAAGAGACATAAGGTAATCCACAAATGAAAATATTAGGGAAATGGACAAGCCTGCAGATGTTTTGTATATTTAAATGTCTGACATGGTGGAGTGGCAACACTCCTGTTAGTACCTATGCAGTTATGTGGGGTTACTGGCCACTTTAGATGCCAAATAAATGGTAGACTTAGTAAGTACCACAATGGTAAAGACAAAATTAAAAAACAGGTGCTGATCTACAAAATTTATGAGACTGGATCACCATGTTTAATAATTCTTAAGCAAATTACACAATTTAGCACTCCTAGTGATTTGCTGGAATCATGACAGGAAGAACAAAGCTATAAAGTTCTGTAACCATTTCACCCTGCCAGTTCCCATCCTAGACTGTACTCTCCTCTACAGGGAGGATAGACCATGCAAGCCCAGGGTGGATATATGAATACTCATCCAATTAGTCACATCCCATATGAAAGAAGATAGTGTTTCACAACAGCTAATTCCTGTTGGAAGGACCAAGTACCCTCAGGGGGGTGGTGTAAATGTATCTTGGACCCATCAGGGAGGGTCCTTCTCCATAAGTTAGTTGACACAGTTAGTATGCATCTATTAAACCTTATACTGTGGACCCACCTAGATGGTTCCAATGTTTGGGTTAAATCCCAGCAGTTAAACAACCAAGGTGGCAAGAGCCACAGGCCACCACCAGAACTAGTTAACTGGGTAGATACATTAGTTTGTGAACCCTTTTAATGCACAACCTTGAGCAATACAGCAACTTCTGATTAAATACACATTAATACAATTCAGAGATATCAGCAAGCCAGCAGACATAAAATTAAGTCACAATATGCACTCAGGTCACTCCACAATAAGTATAAATATGACACTGTCATTGTCCATGTTGGTGTGAATGACCTGAGACGTACCTCCCTGGACTACATGAAAAGAGACATGGAGGAGCTCTCCGATCTGGTATCCCAGGCAGGTATGACCCTAACCCTGAGTAGCATCCTGCCATCACCCAGAATGATACCACAGTACAAGGACAAAATGACTGACTTCAACAATTGGCTAAGCTTCTGGTGTCATTCTAAGGGGATCCAGTATTTGTCTGCCTGGGACGACATGATCGACAAACCACGATGCTTTGCCAGAGATGGCCTGCACCTGTCGCCCTTAGGATTCCGGATACTGGCTAAGGCACTTGCCACCCCTATACTGTCTTTTTTAGGCAAAGTTCAAATGACAAAGTCACCACTGTAACAGGTAAAAGCAAGCAAAATCTGAGGGTAATGCTACTCAATGCTAGAAGTCTAAACCTAAAAATGCACTCACTCAAGGCACTCCTTAAAATGGAGAACATCGACATCTGTGCAGTGACAGAGACCTGGTTCAAAGCTCCAGACAGCACCCCTGCATTACCAGGCTACAATTCATACCACACCTTTCGGTCACCTAACCCAGAACGAAGCACTAAAGGCGGAGGCATGTCCATATTCACTAAGGATATCCACACCGCCAGGCTAGTTGCACAGCATAATGCATCCGAGATTATCCAAGTGCAACTAACTCTGGGCAAGACCGCAATCCAAACTGTAGCTTGCTACAGACCCCCCCACCATGCCCCAGGATTCCCACTCCTCATTTCTTGATACACTGGAAAGTATTAGGGTACAACCCAACACCCTAATAATGGACAATTTCAACTACCCCACCATTAACTGTGAAAACTACTCATGTACCAACTCTTTTACTCAACGTTTTCTAGAATTCATAAATTCCAACACCTTGGATCAACTTATTCGCACCCCCACCAGGGGCAGCAATATTCTAGAGCTGGTCATTACAAACATGGGAAACCGGTGTTCCACACCAGAGGTCAATTCCTCGTTGGTCAGATCCGACCACAAGCTAATCAGCCTAGACATCCACATCCCACCCCCACCCCCAATTAGGGAAACCATCGTAAAAAATCTTCTCCAAAGCCAACTTCACACTTCTTAAGACAGAAGTGGCAAACTTCACGACACCCATGCAGATGGACAATAGAGGTATGACTGCTGAATCCTACACAAATGCACTTTATAAGCACTTACACGAGTGCATGGATCATGCTATCCCTAATGGAACCAAGATGTTATCCTCCAAAAAAAGGAAGCCAATCTGGTGGTCCTCTGCCATAAACAAACTCTACAATAGAAGAAAGAAACTGTTGCAAAAAAGAGTAAAATCCCATGACTGGAGGAACTCCCTGGTCAACCTCAGTAAGAAGCTGAGATCCCTCATAAAATCCTCCAAAGCTAGTTACGAAAACAAAATTGCCACTGACTCTAAAGACAACCATAAAGCATTCTATAGCTATGTCAAGCATCTCAATGGGAACACTCAGATCTGCTCTGAGTTACAGCACAATGGCGTTAAATATACAGAACCAACTGATATTGCCAACATCCTAGCAGATAGGTTCAGTGCTAACTTTACCCCCCTCTCACCCCCTAGAGGGCCCATCTCTATACCGGAAGAATGCAAAGTTCCTATAATCACGGCTGCACAGGTAAAAAACACACTCTCTAAAGCCAAGAACACAGCATCCATGGGACCTGACAATATCCCAGGCTGCGTTCTACATGAACTACAGAATGAACTGGCACCCTACCTAAGTACCATGGTCAATCATAGCCTCATCTCAGGCTTTGTACCCACTGAATGGCGCACTGCGACAGTTATCCCACTCCACAAAGGTGGAGCCACAATGGACCCCGGGAACTACCACCCTATTAGCCTGACGAGCCTGGTCTGCAAGGCCATGGAATGTATCATCATGGAACTCAAACAAAGACATTGGTAATCTCCAAACTCTGGACCCTACCCAGTTTGGATTTGTAAAAGGCAGATCATGTCTCCTAAACCTGATTGACGACTTTGAAGCAGTCACCAAAGCCATAGATGAGGGTAAAATGATTCACACAGCTTATCTAGATCTCACCAAAGCTTTCGACACCATCCCCCACTCTGGAATTATACATAAGCTCACTAAACTAGGTACAAATCCCTATGTCACAAGATGAGTTGCCAACTGGCTCATGGACAGAACCCACACTGTGAAAGTAGCGGATTGCAAATCCCACTTCAGACCAGTGACAAGTGGAGTACCACAGGGTTCAGTCCTGGGTCCTCTTCTGTTTGGTATCTACTTCTCTGAAGTGCAGGCTAACACAGAAGGTCTTTGGCTAACAAAGTTGGCAGATGACTGCAAACTAGGAGCCATAATCGAAACTCCTAACGATGTGGACAAACTACAAAAGGGCCTCACTGAGACAGATACCTGGTGTCAAAGCCATGGCCTGAAGCTCAATGCCAAAAAGTGTATTGTCATCCCCTTTGGTAAAAACTCTGTACCCATGAACTACCACATAGCTGGTAGTCTACTTAATGCCGAAAATGTGATGAGACCTTGGGACACAGGTGGACAGTAGTCTCTCCTTTGATAATCACATCGCCACAGTGGTCAGGAAATCCTTCTACGTGGCTCATCTCATCACAAAAGGATTCTCATCCAGAAAAAAAGAGGTCACTGTTCTCCTCTACTCATCACTCATTAGACCCATTATAGAGTACAATGCCCCTTTTGGTATGTACCTCACAAGACATCTACAACAACTGGAAAGACCACAGAAATACCTCACAAAGAGGATTACTGGCCTCAAACAGATGCCCTATGCAGACAGTCTCACAAAACTACAGCTTTACTCCATCGCATATCGCCTACTCAGGGGCGATCTCTGCCTAACATACAAAGCTATGTCAAACCCAGAGCTGTTGGACATGCTCCACTTAAAGAAATCCCAATCCATCAGAGCTACACGCTCTAGGGACCTAAACCTTGTCACCACAATAAACAGAACATGCTGGAGGGATAGATTCCTGTCCCAGAGACTTCCCATACTCTGGAACAGACTACCTATCTATGTCAAACAGAGCTCCTCATTAGCACTCTTCAAGAAAAATCTTGATGATTGGATGGGAAATGGGAAATTCACCCCAGGGATCACTTCTGTGGCTCTGCTCGACAGGGGCACAGGAAAATAAATTTTCTTGGGTGGCAAAAGCCAGGGTACATTTTTTGGCTAGGCTTATATAGGCCCTAGGGCCAATAGCCTAGTACCTACCTATGAACAATAAGAGATGTCAGCAAACTCACAGTCTTAATTTTACATTGCAGTAAGTCCCTGACATAAGGACAAGGTACAAATGAGACAAGAAAGGTCATGCTGATACAATTAATGACAGCTACAATGTGAGGGATGACATTAACAGTTCCTCACCATAATGGATGTCATGCTTGGGGATAGATTACATATGCGCATAATAATAAGGATCATCAGTTTTCATAAAAAGCACAATTAGCATAGTACGGCTAAAGTCAATGTAATTTGTTGTTATACACTGAGTAGCAAACTATTGGGTTATCATAGCACATACATTGTTTTTTGCCCTTCAGGAGCTTTTTTTAAGGATTTCTAAAACTTGTCTTGGCTGCTTATGTTTCTTAACTTTTAGAAAGATTAGTCCAAGAAATTAAGAGTTATTTCAGTAAATTAATCTCTGCCAACAGTAAATTGTGGTCTCTAAAGTGTGGTGTTTCAAGCATTTTTTTTAATTTTATTTTATTTATTTTTATTTATCATTTGTTAACTGGGAAAGTCCGACTTGGAACGAAGTCAATTTTCAGCGGAGGCCCGGGGAGAAATGCTCCAGATGCACTTCTTTGTAATGTGGGAAGAAACCCACATGAACGCAGGGAGGACATACAGACTACACACAGAAGGCACCCCAGCCGAGAATCGAACCGGAGAACCTCTTGCTGTGAGGCGACAACGCTACCGCTGCATCACTGCACCGTCCTAATATAAATCTATAAATAAATTATCTATAAATAGTAATAAATAATATTAATGTAATAATAACAAATATAATAAGAAGAATAAATAATTCATCTATAAAGAGAAAGTGCTGCTCATTATTTGGAGTTTGATGGTTAGTGGGGGGCAGTATTTGTAATATATCCCATGGAGCGTTAATGAATTTAGTAGAAAAGTAGCTCTGTTTGTTAATGATAACCAATTACTCTTGTGTATGGTAGTACAGTGATACACTATTCTGGGTCTCTAGCAAGCTTTGTCTTCTGTAGTATTGTTGAGCTGTGTCCTAAGAGAAGGATTTGATTGGCAAAGCATATTCAATTCTAGGAACCAAAACACTGATTGCAATGGCTTTTCTTACCTTTTTAATAAGTAAGTGAGAAATTCACTAAGCAACCTTTAAGTGTACGATCACCTTTCGTGTTTAAGTTTCAAGTTGTTTAGAAACTATAAGGTTCTGACTAACCAGTGCTGCTAAGTACGTCTGACTGTTCCATCACTAAAGACAGCTTCTGGTCAAATGGGTCTTTTACTCATTTGTGGTACCCTTTTTTAGTCTTTGGGACATGACTAAGAGCATTACTGCTGTTTTTTTATGTACAGGCATTTCAGGTAGGTTAAGTTGTTTATGAAGAGTGAGACGAGCAAGGATCCTAGCACAGAGCCTTGCAACACTCCTATGGCAGTGTTTATGTTGTCTGCAGCAACAGTACAAGTTCTTTTAGCTAAGTAACCTGAGAACCAGTTGCAGGCTTCAAGTGAGATGCCCTACTTCAGTAGCTTTTTCAGTAGCATGGGATGATTTACAGTTTCTAATGCATTTTTAGGTTTATAAACACAACTTCTCTAAGTGGGCACTCTTCCACTTTGTTTAGAACAGTGGCACTGTATTTCGGCCTAAACCCATGTAGTTATTTTGAAAAGATGTTATATTTTTAATTTATTCTATATATGAATATAAATATTTTTTCTAGAATTTTTGCTAGTGAATCTAACATAGCAATTGGTCTAAAGTCATTAGTTGACTCTTGAGTTAGGAAATTTTGTCATTTGTTGAATTATGGCATGTTTAAATTATTGTGGGACTTTCCTTGTAGGCAATGGCAGGTTGTAGACATGGGGCAGAAGTTTACATAGAATTTTTCAACCCAGTTTCAGACATCAGGGGTGGATGATGTGGCAGTGATAATCTGAGTATGGATCTAACTTAGATGGTATTTCCCTGACTTTCTTACTGACGACAGGTTTGAAGTAAAAAGGATGGAATTTAAGGACTTGTCTTACTGGCTTGTCTTGAAGTGATAAAAGTTATGTTTGTGAAGCAAGCAGTTGGTTTCAGTGGAGGTGAGCAATACTAATACATTCTCAGCAATAAATTGGGCAAGACAGAAGGCTTTTCTAACTAAAACTGATACATTTTATTGTCATTAAAAGGTACCTAGACCTCTAATGACTGTGTCAGTCTTAAGCTGGCATCCCATTCATGTGGTAATCAGTAAATTAGACTGGTTTATTAAAGGTAACTACATTACCTTTTTAGGTATTAAGCTTAAGGCTCTGGTCAGTATACCAAGTGTTGTTCTAGCAAGCCCCTCTTTGAGGATAAGCGTATTGATGGGGGAGTTAAGTAGTATCCAGTTTGCAGTCACAGGCAAATTTGATTAACCACATACCTTTGACAACTTCTTTCATATTGGAGAGGTAGATGCTGACATTAAGACCGAACCCTGAGAGACACCACTAGTGATGTCTCTTTTAGATGAGAAGGTACCACCAAGTCTTACTATGTGCACTCAGTTTGAGAGTTTGCAACCCAAAAGGTGCATTGAGGGTTTAAACTTAGACCAAAGTGTCTTGTCAATAATACCAGCAAGGACCAATGCATCAAATGCTTTAGCAAAGTCCAGGGAAGCAGTACATACAAAATGATCATCTATGACATCCATTACATTTGCAAATAAAAATTAAGGAGATTAAGGAAAAGAGACCACAGAGCTCTGTCTCTTGTGAGTCAGGCAAAAATTAGTGCAGGTCAATAGAACAGGTCAGTTAAGGATAATCATCTGTGAACTGAGGGGGTGGAGCTAGGAACTAAACCTTCTATCTAAGTGGTAAAATAAAACATTTCAGAGCTTTACTAGAAAGGCTCACCCAGACTCTGCTACACTTTGCTGTGTGGGAAAGGTTAGTTTGCTTTTTATATGTTGTATTACTTTATTGCCTTTTTCTGTTTTGAATACTGTGATTTGTTTTATTTACCTTACGCTTTACTTGTATTCTGCTTTTAACTGCATATTAAAACTTGAAAAGAGACCACAGCTCTGTCTCTTGTGAGCCAGGCAGAATTTTTTTTCCCCACCTGGTTACTGTAGTGTTCTTAAACACCACTGTCTTTCTAGTTGCCTTCCCCTTATGTTAATTTGACCGTATATCTCATTTCCTCTGATTTTACTGGCTTGCGTGAGTAAGCACAAAATTATCATTTTGTGAAATCACTCCCGTTCAACTATTTAAATTTATTGGCCATCCTACTGTGTTCCGTAGTACCAGAATAGAAAAGTGACCACCCTTCTTTCAATCTATCTTGCTGTTTTAAAAATAGTGACTCTCCACTAAAACTTAACTTTTTAGGCAGGTAAAACTTAAGTTACCTACTTTCACATCTAACTCCTCTAGTGCACACTGCAGTGTTTAGGATAAACATTTTTTTTTTCATCTTACCTTTAAGCATCCCTGTGACTAGCACTTGCTTTAAAACCTCTGGAAAGCACTAGGAAGTCTTAAACTGATACAAGCACTCAACTCTCCTTGTTAATATGGAGAAATTAATCGTAGGCACTAAACAGCCTATAATTGTAAAGTACCATGATAAGGTAAGGGAAAACAGCTCTTGTACTTTACAAAAACAAAAGCACCAAACCAGGCATGTCCAAGTGTCAGCTTCCAGTGATTTCTCCTGTCCACCTGGTGAATCTGGGCATACTAGGGCAACGCAGCAATTGCCTCATGTACACAGACAACCCTCTCCTCCTACCACCCAACACTACAACGTGCAAGAGATGCACTTACATAGCCAAATTGAAAGCAATGCTCACTGCACCCAAGATTGTGTTAGACAGTCAAAAGGGGAAGGTTAACACCCGCACTACACCTCAAGCAAGACACAGCCCTTCTAAACCCACACCACCAACACCCACACATAGCAACACTAAACCCACATATGTGGAGGCCCTTAACAGTAACCCGCCCAAGCAACAAGGACCTCCGAAGCTGAAATGCAAACAAACACCAATCACAAATAGCTCACAACACCAGTGTGCCACCCACCAACAGCCCCTAAGGCAAGACAACGTACCCAACACTTTAGTTATAGGTGACTCTACAGTCAGGCACACTGATGTCCCACTCACCAGGCTAAACAAGGAGAAAAATACAGTCAGCTGTCTGTCGGGTGCCAGGATCTGCCACATAATGCATGCACTCAAGTCACTCCACAACAAGTACAAATATGACGGTCATTGTCCATGTTGGAGTGAATGACTTATGACATACCTCCCTGGACTACATGAAAAGAGACATGGAAAAGCTCTCAGATCATGTGGCCCAGGCAGGTATGACCCTAGCCCTGAGTAGCATCCTGCCTTCATCCAGAATGATACCACAGTATAAGGACAAAAATGATTGACTTCAACAATTGGCTAAGCTTCTGGTGTCATTCAAAGGGGATCCAGTATCTGTCTGCCTGGGACGACATGCTCGACAGACCACAATGCTTTGCCAGAGATGGTCTGCACCTGTCGCCCCTGGGATTCAGGTTGCTGGCTAGGGCTCTTGCCACCTCTATGGTGCCTTTTTCAGGCAAAGTTCAAAGGACAAAACTACCACTGTAATAGGTACAAGCATACAAAATCTGAAGGTAATGCTACTCAATGCTAGAAGTCTAAACCTCAAAATGCACTCTCTCGAGGCACTCCTAAAAATGGAGAACATCGATATCTGTGCAGTAACTGAGACCTGGTTCATGGCTCCAGAGAGCACCCCTGCAATACCAGGCTACAACTCTTACCACACTTTTCGGCCACCAAACCAGGACCAAAACACTAAAGGTGGAGAAGTGTCCATATTCACTAAGGTATTCACAACACTAGGCTAGTTGCCCAACACAATGCGTCTGAAATTCTCCAGGTGCAACTAACACTATGGTAAGACTGCAATCCAAATTGTAGCTTGCTACAGATCCCCCACCATGCCCCAAGATTCTCACTACACCTTTCTAAACATACTGGAAAATATTAAGATACAACCAAACACCCTAATACTGGGTGATTTCAACTACCCTGTCATTAACTGGGAAAACTACTCGTGTACCAACACCATTTGCCTAGTGGTTCTTGGAATTCATAAATTCCAACACCCGGGATCAACTAATCCTTAGTCCCATCAGGGGCTCCAATATCCTAGACCTGGTCATTACCAACATGGGAAATCGATGCTCCACACCTATGGTCACCCCCTCATTGGTCAGGTCTGACCATAAGCTAATCACCCTTGACATCCACATCCCACCCTCCAGTAAGGAAACCTCCGTAAAAAAATTCTCCAAAGCCAACTTCATGCTACCCAAGTCAGAAGTGACAAACTTAATGACAACCATGCAGATGGGAACTGAAAGTTCGACTGCTGAATCCTACACTAAGGCACTGTACGAGCACATCCACTCGTGCATGAATTCTGCCATCCCCAACAGAACCAAGACGCTCTCCTCCAAATAAAGGAAGCCAATCTGGTGGTTCCTTGCCATAAACAAACTTTACAACAAAAGGAAGAAACTGTTGCAGAAAAGACGAAAATCCCAGGATGCAAAAAACTCCCTTACCAGCATCAGTAAGAAGCTGAGATCCCTCATAAAATCCTCTAAAGCTAGTTACGAAAATAAAATTGCCAAAGATTCCAAAGACAACCACAAGGCATTCTATAACTATGTCAAGAATCAAAATGGCAATGCTCAGATCTGCTCTGAACTACAACAGAATGGCATTCAAAATACTGATCCCAAGGATATTGCCAATATCCTGGCAGATCGATTCAGTGTAAACTTCACCCCCCCCTCTCACCCCCTAAAGGGCCCATCTCAATACTGCAAAATTGCCAAATTCCGGTAATAACGGCCACACTGGTAAAAAAACACACTCTCCAAAGCTAAGAATACAGCATCCATGAGACCAGACAACATCCCAGGCTGTGTACTAAATGAGATACAAAATTAACTGGCACCTCACCTAAGTGTCATGTTTAATCAAAGCCTCACCTCAGGCTTCATCCTACTTAGTGACGCACAGCTACAGTTATCCCACTACACAAGGGGGGATCCATCTTGGATCCCAAGAACTACCGCCCCATCAGTCTGACGAGCCTGATCTGCAAGGCCATGGAATGTATTATCATGGAACTTATAAACAAAGACATTGACAACCTTCAAACACTGGACCCCATGCAGTTTGGGTTCGTGAAAAGCTGATCTTGTCTCCTGAATCTGACTGACTTCTTCGAATCAGTCTCCAGAGCTGTGGACAAGGGTAAAGTGGTCCACACAGCCTATCTGGACCTCGCCAAGGCCTTCAACACCTTCCCCCACTCTGGAATCATAGATATACTTACTAAGCTGGGCATTAATCCCTACGTCACTCGATGGGTTGCCAACTGGCTTACTGACAGAACCCACACTGTAAAAGCAGCCGACTCCAAATCCAGCTCCAGAGAAGTGACAAGTGGAGTACCTCACGGTTCTGTCCTGGGACCACTGTTGTTTGGCATCTACTTCTCTGAAGTACAGGCCAACACTAAGGGACTCTGGCTAACAAAGTTCGCAGATAACTGCAAACTGGGAGCCATTACTGAATTCCCAAATGATGTGGATATTCTGCAAAAGGGCCTTACAGAAATAGATGCTTGGTGCCAGAGCCATGGGCTCAAGCTCAACACCAAGAAATGTACAGTTATCCCCTTTGAGAAAAAACATGTACCCGTGAATTACCACATAGATGGCAGTACACTAAACACTGAAAGTGTGATAAGAGACTTAGGGACACAGGTGGACAGTGGTCTCACTTTCCATAACCACATCACCACAACAGTCAGGAAATCCTTCTATGTGGCACACCTCATCACTAAGGGCTTTTCATCCAGAAAAAAGGAAGTCATTGTCCCACTGTACTCATTCCTCATTAGACCCATTATAGAATACAACGCCACGTTTGGTATGTACCTCTCAAGACATCGGCAACAACTGGAAAGGCCGCAGAAATACCTCACTAAAACAATCACAGGCCTAAAGCAGATGCCCTATGCTGACCATCTAAAAAAACTCCACCTATACTCTGTCACATATTGTCTACTCAGAGGCGATCTCTGCTTAACATACAAGGCCATGTCAAACCCAGAGCTGTTGGACATGCTACACTTAAAGAAATCCCAATCCCTCAGAGACACATGCTGCAGGGCTCTAAACCTTGTCATCACAATGAACAAAACATGCTGGAGGGATAGGTTCCTGACCCAGAGACTCCCCAGACTCTGGAATAAACTGCCCATACATGTCAAGCAGAGTGCCTCTTTGGCCCTCTTCAAAAGAACCTTGACGATTGGATGAGAGATAGGAAATTCACCACAGGGATCACGTCAGTTGCCCTGCTAGACAGGGGTCCAGGGAAGTAAATACTGTGGGAAGAAATAGCCAAGGAATTGTTATGGCTAGGCTTCTATAGGCCCTAGGGCCGATAACCTAGTACCAACCTATGAACCTTTGACCCAGGATCTAACTTTCTCTAAGCCAATCTGAAGGATTTCTAAGTCACCAATTTCTGTGAAGTTGACTAAGATACAGTCCATGACTTTACAGATTATACCATGTCGCTCCTATTGTGAACTAATACAGCCTTTGGCCTTAATTTTGTCAGTTGCCCTGCTAGACAGGGGTCCAGGGAAGTAAATACTGTGGGAAGAAATAGCCAAGGAATTGTTATGGCTAGGCTTCTATAGGCCCTAGGGCCAATAGCCTAGTACCAACCTATGAACCTTTGACCCAGGATCTAACTTTCTCTAAGCCAATCTGATTAGAGTCAAGGATTTCTAAGTCACCAATTTCTGTGAAGTTGACTAAGATACATTCCATGACTTTACAGATTATACCATGTCGCTCCTATTGTGAACTAATACAGCCTTTGGCCTTAATTTTTGTAAAGTTTCTTTTTTTTCAGTACTTGTATGTATGTATATTGTGTGACTCCAGTTATAAAGTACAACCAGTGCATGATGATCTTTTCTGCATTATGGTTATGTATAATGTCTTGCCACCTTGGCATCATCATGAAAAGGTCTTAGGACCAGTCAACCAACCCGGTAAACAAATACAAATAAAGTAAATAAATAAATGCTGTGAGGCTAACAGGAAGACGTCTGCTAGAGTTTGTGGGAAAGCTGCCCTTGGGAGATTAGCACCTTGACGGCATTTCTTCAGAAGTCAGGTTTATAACATAGGGAAAGACTAAGGCCAAAAAGATTTAGGAGATTTCAACAATGCTGCAGCTTGTACTAACTAGGAGACAAGGCTGCTGTAGAATATGAATGGTCAAAGCATGTGTTCAAAGGAGATTGGGTATGTGAGAACCTGTATGTACTGATTTGAACTATGAACTATTAAGTAAACTGTGAATAGTGGAAAAGTACTGAAAAACAAGAGCCTGTCTGATGACAGAAAATGTGCCTTATATGGAAGTGTATCCGATTTTCTTTCTCTGTCTAGAGATGTAGTAATGTAAACTGCTTCAAGCCTACGGGTAAACCACTGACTGGTTAATTGTTATATTTTTGCACTGTCAGCAATATCACCAGCATATAAGCTTATGCATTCCTTTGTTCGGTGAGTCTCCCTGGTACTTTCCAGTAGGCTCCCACACGTGTGTAATAAATACCACTGAAAGAGAGGAAGAAGTGTCTTGTCTTCATTTAAGGTAAAAATGAATTGGTGCCGTTTACTCGGATCTGAATTGACAACGGCTGCGGTAGTTGGGGACTGAACAAAGTACTGCTAGTAAAAGGGCCCATGACAGAATTTTCTGTTCTGGCAGTGTTTCTTTCATTTCCTGTACTTACCTGCTTCACAAATTTGGTACTGATAATTTTATATAAATGTAATAATTCCTCTCATTCAGTTGTTTGAGGTAAGTGGCATGTATTTTTTTCTTTTCTCTCTGCTATTGATTGTGCAGTATGAGAGTGGGATAAAACGAAACACTGGCGACATAAGAGTGAAAGGAGACACGAGAGTGGGGAAAACGTCATAGTTACCTCTGTAAAATACAGAATAGCTTATCGTGTGAAAATGGGAGCGAGTGTGGAAACCATAAAAGAGCCAGAAAGAGGTACTCCAGCTGGTTATATGTTTTTTCGTGTGTCCCGGGACAGTTGTATGTTCATAAGTCAGTGGGTCGCCCTCACAGATGACGATGATAAACTCTCCTTTCCAGAGAATGGTAGTTTTAATAAAAATATTTTGCTAAATCTCCAAGGGAAATTAAGAAGAAAAGGGAGAAGAATACCAGGGTTGTGCTGGGCAGCATTTAATGACTGGATAACAGAGGCGAAAGAAAGAAAAGGATTCGGTTAGTAGTAGTTTAAAGGATAATCAGCAGAAATTAAAAGAGCAACTGAAAGAATTACAACAAACTGCTAGTAACTTAGATATAGTAAATGGTAAATGTTTGAAGGACCCACCCTTTAAGGGGCTTTATCCTGTGAAGGAATTAAATCTAAAGCTAAATTACAGATAACTGAATCATTGGAAGACGATAATGCTTGGCTCCCCCCACCACCAACTGCACCACCAGTTGCACCCCCGCAGTATCAGCCCCCCCTCGCTCAACAAGGAGTGGAAGTACAGCAGCCAGATTCCACCACTAAAGACCCCACCCCTAAAGAAAGAGAACGAGCAGTGGATAGTCACTCTAGTGACTCAGATTCTGACACAAGCGGTAGAAAAAAAGAGACCAAAAACTCGTAGTAAGACTCATAAAGAAGCAAAAGCTGTAATGTATTTTAAGGCCAAACCCTATTATAAAGGTAAAGGAAAACAACATTTACACCGACGAAGGCTTTTTGGTCAATCCCCGCTATAATGGACAGTGGGGATGGGTATTTTGGACCAGATAAATTTAATCCAGATTCAGGGTCGGAATCGTCAGACGACGACAGATTGTTACCTTTGAGGGAGGTACCCAACCTGGCTCATGCTAGAAGTGCACAGGAACCACTGACCATTCTAGTACCTAGGGCGTGGTCGGCGGTTGATTTTCAAGCCATTACTAAATCGTTACCGCCCATTCATACTAATCCAGCTAAATTCCAGCGTGTGCTGGCAGGACATATTTGTTTACAAAATCCTACGATAGAAGAAGTTAAGGCAGTTCTTCAGTACGCCATACCGGCTGATCTGATGAAACGGATTTGGGACCAAGCCAATGTCCCTACTCCGATTCCGAAATATGACTCACATGGAGATAATAGGTTCGAAGTGATTAGACAGCGTTTAGTAGATGCTATCACAATAATAGTTCCACCCACACCTAACTGGTCCAAAATCAAATCAATACTTCAAAAAGAAGACGCACCCGTGGATGAGTATTTAAATCATCTCAATGAAGCCTTTGAGGCTTATTCTGGGTACCCCGAACCCACCGAAGGGCCGGCACAAAGTGGATTGTCAGCTGCTTTCGTAGATGGGTTACGCCCACAAATACGAAATAAGTTAAAAGAAGTGTGTTTAAACTGGCCTAGTCTTGGATTGCACAAATTAGTTACACAAGTGCAATACCTCTCCGACCACTTAGCACAGGAAAAAAAGGATTTACAAGAGAAATTGGTTAAAGCACAAATTCAGATGTGCACTGCCTTCGGGCAGCGTGGACGAGGGAGAGGCGGACACCAAGGGGCTGGAAACCATAACAGACAAAACTGGCAGGAAGATCGATCAGCCACATCCCAAAATTAAACGGAGTGTTTTAATTGCGGTCAAGTAGGCCACTGGCGAAATTAATGTCCGTTTCTGGCTGAGCAGCCTGCCCCACCCACTGATACGTCACCTCAGTGGAATTCTAATTGGACTCCATCCAATTGGCAGTCATCACAATGAAGATTCCCTGAGCAAGGACAACAGCAGTTGTACCCTTTCATACCTGTGGATCAAGATGGACCACATGTTATGTTACTTGTCAAAAACAAACTGTACCCCTTCTTGATTGATACTGGAGCATCCGAATCTATGTTAGCTGGTGAAACAGCAATAAATGTCCCCCTCTCCAATAACGTAACCAGAGGGGTAGGTGTCTCTGGCATTCCTATTGAATATTCTGAAACCATCCCAGTCCCAGTGAATTTGGGACCTTTGCAAGACAATCATGCATTTTTAGTAGGACCCTCAGCACCTTTAAATTTATTGGGAAGAGATTTGCTCTGTAAGATGGGAGCAACTATCTTCTGCACCGCTGAAGGAGTATATTTACAAGTACCTTCAAACAAACAAGATAGTATTTTGGCTACTTTAGATGAAAACGTCACTCTGCAAACAATGTGTATGCAGTCTGACCTCGACAAGAATAAGTATTTAACATCATTACCCTCTCATCTATGGACCACTCTTGATAATGATGTTGGATTTCTAATTTCAGCCACTCCTGTTAAAATAACCTTAAAACCTGGAGCAAAGTTACCTCGGGTACCACAGTACCCTTTGACGGTAAATGCCACATCTGGTATTGCCCTGTCATTTCTGCCCTGGTGCAACACGGAATTATAGTACCTACAACAAGCCCATGTAATACCCCAATTCTACCGGTAAAGAAACCTGGTAAACAAGCTTACAGATTTGTGCAAGACTTGCAGGAAGTCAATAAAGCTGTCTTGCCTGTTTTCCCAATCGTACCAAACCCAGCTACGACTTTGAGCTGTATCCCACCTACAGCACGTTGTTTTACAGTTATAGATATTTCATCAGCTTTTTTCTCTATCCCAGTACATGAAGATAGTCAGTATTTGTTTGCATTCACTTATAAGGGCCAACAATACACTTGGACCCGACTACCTCAAGGGTATGTAGAATCTCCAACCTTGTTTTCCAGAGAAATGCATAGACAACGGCAGGATTTACAATTACCACCACGTTCAGTATTAGTTCAGTATGTAGATGATATTCTTCTTGCTTCACAAGATACCCAGTCTTGTATAAAAGACTCGCTTCTAGTTCTAAGATTTTTATCCGAATGAGGTTTTAAGGTAAATAAATCTAAATTGCAGTTTGCTCAAGAAAACGTACAATACCTGGGACATATCATTTCCACAGGTTCACGTCAAATCCTTCCAAGCAGAATCACCTCCATTCAAACTGCTCCCCGCCCTGTAACTCAGGGGATCCCTCGGCCTAGCAGGTTACTGTAGACAGTGAGTGCCCAATTTTTCAGAAATTTCGGCCCCTCTTTTACAGCTCTTAAAAAAGGAGGTGACAGACCCTCTGCCTTGGTCCCCTTTACATGAAACCACCTTTCAGGCTATTAAAATGGCATTGATTAGCCCACCTGCCCTGGGGCTCCCAGATTACTCTAAACCCTTTGTATTCTTCTGTTGTGAAAGAAATAAAACTGCTCTGGGCCTGCTGGCACAAGCGCGCACACGAGGCTATCAACCTATAGCATATTCTGTACTCAGACTCTGTTGCTTCTGGCTACCCATCCTGTTTACGTGCCGTAGCAGCCGCTGCTGTTTTAATAGATATGGCAGTACCATTGACATTAGGGCATGACACTATATTAGCGGTACCTCATGCGATACAAGCATTACTTTTAAAAACAAAGACTCAATATCTTTCTAATGCTCACCTCACTAAATATGAGTTAAGTTTATTAAATAATGCCGCTATTCAAATTACACGTTGCCCACCACTAAACCCTGTTTCAATAATTCCAACTAGTGACAAGGGCGAACCACATGACTGCGTGCTTGTAGTTAACATTGTTTTGTCACCTAGATTAGATTTGCAAGATGTTCCTTTGCTTAATCCTGATTTAGTTATTTTTGTGGATGGATCCTGTTTACGAAATACTTTTGGCGAACTTCAGGTCATGGCACTTCCCGCACAAGCCGCGGAATTAGTGGCACTTTCGCATGCATGTGAAATGGCCAAAGACAAATCTGTTACTATTTATACTGACTCACGTTATGCCCATAGTGTTGTTCATGATTTTGGTACCCTATGGAAGGAAAGGGGGTTTTTGACATCCTCTGGGGCACCAATAACAAAACTACCTGTATATTGAACACCTCTTGCAGGACTTATTATTACCTTCCAAAATTGCTGTTGTCAAGTGTACAGCTCACCAGTCTAACATCTCCCTAGTAGCTAAGGGAAATAATTTAGATGACTGGGCTGCCAAGCAGGCTGCTCTTTCAAATACTGTTCTGGGAAATTTTTGCAGCCTATTTTACAAACCCTTACTTTGACACTACTATATTGAAACCTTTACAAACTGAAGTATCAGAATCAGAAAGAAAAACATGGCTGGCCCATAACTGTTTTCAACGCTCCGATTCCATTTGGCAGCACCCGTATGGCAGATTAATTTGTCCCACATCAATGTTAAATTCTCTTATAAAAGCATACCATTTGTCCGCTCATGTCGGGGTACAAGCATTGATTAAACAAATCCAGGAGGATTGGTTTGCCCCAGGACTTTCTACTTCTGCGCAACATTTTTTGAGCACGTGCTCCATTTGTTTGCAGCATAACATTTCAAAGGGCACTCTGGCTCCCGTTCAACCTGTGCCAAAACTAATGGGACCATTTTGTGCCTTACAATGGGACTTTATTGAACTTCCACCTTGTGCTCGTTTTAAATATGTTTTGACTATTGTTGATATGTTTTCGGGATGGTTAGAAGCCTACCCATGTGCTAAGAATGATGCTATTTCAGTTGCAAAAAAGTTGTGTTATGAATTGATACCTTGTTTTGGTGTTCCTTGTCAAATATATTCTGACTGAGGGACACAGTTTACTGCTAAGTTAGTTGATTCATTGTGTACAATGTTAGGCATTACTATCAAATTTCATTGTCCATAGAGACCACAGGTATCAGGTATTATTGAACATATGAACCAGACTTTGAAAACCAGACTTGCTAAAGTCACTTCATAAACAGGCCTAACTTGGGTACAAGCCTTACCACTAGCTTTACTTTCTATGCAGTCACAACCTCATCCTAAGGGTCTTTTCTCCACATGAAATACTCATGGGTCGCCCTTTGCATATGACACCACCACCTTTTTCTGACTATGATGCATTTGATAATGATGTTTTTTTGTACTGCAAATCTCGTTTCTTTCTTACAGTTTCACCATTGACAAGTAGCAGTTGCTCAACATCTTCCTGATCCTTTTCTAGCATCCGCTTTGCAACCAGGGGATTGGGTCTACATTAAATCTTTCTCTAGAAAAACAACGCTCCAGCCACGCTGGAAGAGGCCCTTCCTGGTTCTTCTAACTACGTCATCTGCTGTGCGACTACAGGGATCTCCAACTTGGATCCACATTTCACACGTCAAAAAAGTTGTGCCGTCTGAAGATCAACAGCCTTTACCTTTTTCAACTCCAGATTCTCCTCCTATTGCTACACGTACTCACAGAAGAACTGTTCCAGTAACTGACAATGCCTAATATTTACCCTTTTGGAAAACTCCAAACTTCTGACACTACACAGACTCTACCACCATTTCCACACAAATACTGGACAATCATTTTGGTGGTCATTCATGTTGTAGTGTTATTTTTGCTGTGGCCATTTTTATTTCCTGCTCCATCGACACATCACGCCAAACGAGCCATTTGGCACCCACCTTTCAACACCTATCAAGCCATCAAATATGTTTATGCTTCCACATTCAACTTCTCTAACTACTGGATCTGCACTTCTATTCCCTCCATGCATGGGGGATTGTCATTGGCTATGGCTCCACTAAGTATCATTGATACATGGACTAGTCTACTTGACAACACTGCTAACATTACAACCATTAAATCTATTGCATTACAACTTTCTCTCCGTCGCAATGGCACTCTGTTTACGACGGAATTACTCAAGTTAACATCACTGGACTCGAAAAATGGGACAAAGTATCTGCAATACAACAATCGAATAACACTGCAATTACACAGAAGGAAAATGCTTAGCCTCGGGCTGTCGAGTTTCATTTGATGCCATTCAGCCGATGTTGAGAAATGCTTCATTATTTGGCTCTCGTAATATCGTATTTCTTGCCATATTCCATGGCATAACCACGGGCAGTGACCATTCTTCAAATGCAACCACCTTGGTACAAGACTGTTATTTCATATGCAGAAGAAGGGCCTATAAATGGCTACCGGAAAACTAGTCTGGTAGCTGTTTCTTAGGTTATCTAGTTCCAGCCATTCGACATACATCTGCCTTACCCCAAGGGAAAATTCGAAACGTGCGAGAGGTTAAAAAGCCTACTAATCCGTTAGGCCAAATTGATGCATCATGGATTTATCATCATGACTTAGCTCATGCTGGTACTAAAGGACTGTCTCATATGGACTTGGGTGATGACATCATATCATCGGCTGGTATAATCCCAGCATACGGAGCAGCAAAATCAATCTGGGAACTGAGAAAACTGTCTAAATTGCTTGAAGTATTAAGCAATGCCACATTTTCTACCTTAGAACTAGTGACTGATGAACTCACCGCCATGAGAGCTGTAGCCCTCCAAAATCATATGGCTCTTGATTTCACCCTAGCGGCAAAAGGCGGAACTTGTGCTTTAATCCAGGAGGAGTGCTGTACATTTATTCCTGACAATCAGCATGAAATTGAAAGTCATCTCGAACTCATTCAGAGAGTCTCTGAACTCTCTAAGGCCAAGGAGACCGATAACTCAACGTGGGCATGGCTAACTAACCTGTTTTCTGGTTGGGGAGGTGGACTTTTAAAGTTAATCCTATTAATTGCAGTATTAGCTCTTATTGCTTTTCTTGTTGTGTTTTTAATCAAAGCATTGATTTTGAAATTAATGTCTTTCAAGACTACTAAAAAGGTGCCAAAGTTTTATATGCCTACAGTTATGGATGATGAAATCAAAACATGTGACAATGTTGAAGGAACTAGCCACATGGTTATGTTAGACTTAGGGCAAATGTATGATAGACTAAATGATGATGCTTACACAGCATCAAATGGGGGATTGTAGAATATGAATGGTCAAAGCATGTGTTCAAAGGAGAATGGGTATGTGAGAACCTGTATGTATTGATTTGAACTATGAACTATTAAGTAAACTGTGAATAGTGGAAAAGTACTGAAAAACAAGAGCTTGTCTGATGACAGGAAATGTGCCTTATATAGAAGTGTATCCAATTTTCTTTCTCTGTCTAGAGATGTAGTAATGTGAACTGCTTCACGCCTATGGGTAAAACCACTGATTGGTTAATTGTTTTTGTACTATTTTAATTGGTCTAGTTTATATTTTTGTAATGTCAGCAATATCACCAGCATATAAGCTTATGCATTCCTTTGTTCGGGGAGTCCCCCTGGTACTTTCCAGTAGGCTCCCACACGTGTGTAATAAATGCCACTGAAAGAGAGGAAGAAGTGTCTTTTCTTCATTTACGGTAAAAATGCAAACAAAACACTGCTATACTGTCTGGCCTCATGGTGCTATTGCTTTTGTTTTAGATAGAGCTCCTAGGATCTGGTCAATACTAACTTTAGAGAAAAGAGGATATTTGAGGGAGGGAACATGGTAGATGAGTGAAGGGAAGGGGTGAAACTCTACCTTGTTTTGTCAGCTACGACATTGGGTATGGCTTCAGGATCAGAAAAGGTACTACTATTCAACTGCAGCAATGTTGGGCATTATACCTACTCCCAATATAGTAAAAATGGTCTTAAGGTTATCCTTGCATTTAGTGGCCACTTTCAGTTCATATCCTGCCTTAGTCTTTCTAGCAGTGTGTTTGACTTTTATATCAGCCTGACTAAATACCTTCTGTTGAAGGGAAATTGGGCATCTTTTACATGAAGCAAGTAGTTTTTCCCCTTTTATTATAGAAATTATTTATTTGGAAGCATTTCCATCAAAGGGGGTCATTTTTGAATTTCTCATTGTACTTATATCAAATGGGAATGGAGTTCTCTATACACTGCTAAGATGGTTAGAGAAGGCAGCGGTACACATAAAAGCTTTAATGACAGGGTCAGTAAAGGAGAGAGGGAGTGCTTTTGAATTTCTTCAGGTCCTCAATTCAGTTGATTTTGGAGTACCACCTGAATATGGCAGGGCTGATGGGCAGGTTGGTACTACTACCACTAAGGGAGAAGATGACAGCTTGGTAGTCAGATTTGATTAAGAAGAAAACAACATTAATGGAAACATCAGCAAGGACCAGGGTAAAGTATTTTGCCATATCTTGTGGGAACTTGGACTATTTGATCCAGAGAGCGAAAATTAATAAAGTTGAGGAGTCACTCAACATATGTACTACTTTCTATGTAAGACTTCCAGTTAATGGATGGACATTTAAAGAAGTCAAGGATTAGTGTACTGGGATAAATACAGAAAGAGCAATGTTATCAAAAGACAGAGTGGGATCCACACATGGCACTAATGCGGTCATTTGCTTTACTTATTGTGTTTAAGTTGTGCAAGAGGACCAAATTAGTGTAGAGTACTATGGTATGAGTTAATAAGGCAGCAGATAAAAGACAAGCAAAACAGACCACAACCAGGATCCCAAGATGGAACACATAATGGAACAAAAAATCAGACTGATCAACTCACCAAGGTATACAGACAAATTCTGGCACCCCCCCCACACACACACACACATACTGCTAGTCTACCAGAGCACCGATTTCAAGTTTGATCTCTAGAACCAGATATTTCAGGAGGAGTCCTACACATTAGATTAAATCTAATGGGAATGAGGGCCCCCCCCAAATTCCTCCCAGATCACCTCCCCCTGCAATTAACCAAGTAGAAGAGGGGCCTTTGCAAGGACAGTGCCTTCCCTTCAGGAGGAGCCCCACAATGGCATAGAAAAGGAGCACCTCCAACATGACAATGACCAGGATCACCCCAAAGGAGGTAAGGCCACTAGGAATGAAGATTATTCTAAGAACTCCCATACCACTTGATCAAAGGACCCAACAGCAGACAAACAATTCTGTCAATCGAGAGGTTCAAGACCTTTGAGGTACAAAGCTCACCATTAGGAGATGAAAACCAGCCCTCCATAGAGAATGATTGTTTGAATGGCTAGAGCTCTGCCTCAATCCTACTGTCAATAAGGGTCCAAAGGCAGAACATGCTCTGAACCCAAAAGTGAAACCAAGGCCCAATAAAAGGCATTGAGAAATTCTTGGATGCTTACAGAATATGAAGTAGCAGTACAAAGAACCACTCTCTCTACATGGAGACCTGCTTTCACTGTACTTTGAGCAAAAGAGATACCAGGAGGCCCCAGCTCTTCCAGTGAGACTCAGAAGGAAATCAGCAGGATCTTGGCTCAACAAAGCAAATGAAAGCAGCATGATGTTGAATCACAAGGGGGGGGGCACCTTGATCAGGCCCAGTGAAAGTTTTACAGCCATCCAAGGGCAAAGCAATCAGCTATCAACAGTCAATCGCTAAAGTTTTCAGAGGGCAAGACTTGTATACAGGTTAAAAAGAACTATACCCAGGAACAAAAGATGGGACATAAGACAAGTAAGAAAGCAGAAATGCCCCCTCACCAAAGTGGTAGGACCACTTAATATCTCTCATTAACATTACAGCTCTTCCAGTAGGAAGGAGGGAAGGAAGGTTCATTATCCCTTCAAAATACAAAGAACTTGCTTTCGTACATCCCAACCTCCAAAGGCTGACATGGAAAGAAGTCTCACTCTCTATGAGTGCTACATATGTAGTAACATGTGTATGTTCACTGGCATTCAGTACAGAAATGTGCAGGTTTCATGCCAACTGTATCCTGATTATGACAAGGAGATACCTGCACCAGGCAGGTGGGGCATCAGAAAAAGCATCAGAGCTCTTGTGCCAAGCCTGCAAGACATAGGGTAGTCTTGCCCTATGACTTCCCCTTCCTCAGAGCCCACTACTCCAACCAGGCTGAGGAGCACGCCCATAGGAGAAACACATCTGGACCCGATTACACTAAGCCACAAGAATTACGCTAGCCAGATTAAGAAAACGGAGGAGGGAAACTGGTACGAACACCCTAATACCCACCTCAAAAGATGGAATCCACCAGAGTACTTTTTCCAAGCTTTACATCATCCACTGAACACAGGAAATGAAAATGTTCCAGCTTCAGTTTACTAAGAATGAGTTCCTTCCCCTCAGAGGCTCATAAAGCTGATGCTAACATTATCCTACCTCCAGTGGAAGCAAGCCTTAGCTAATCCCAGCAAAGAAGTCACTAAAGGCAAAGCAACTCTGAGCCATCCAATGGCATTAAAAGTAATCCTTTCACCAGTTCTGTGAGGAGCCACCTTCTATTATTACTAAGCATACAAAAACTTTCAACACCAATAATTACAAATGCCACAAAAATGCAAAAACTGGTAATAACAAACCCTAAGATATGAAGTGTACGAGTGGAGCATTAGTAAGTTTTATATGTAGTTCATGCTTGGCATCAGGAAGTGCTCCATCACGGACATGCATCTGTCCCTGGGCATGTGAAATTCTGGAATAAATGCCAAATGTTCACAAACAGCAAAAATAAACCAAACCACAGGACACATCAATGGGGAAGTCTCTCAGTGTTAGAATACTTGTTCTTAACGTTTCTATATTTACTCTTCCACTTGTTACACCTGAAGCAACACAAAAAATAAACACTGCAGTACTTTGTCTTGCCTCTTTGTACTGTTAATTTATCACTTTCTGTCATAATGCTGTTGTTGTTCACTATAAGAATTCATATTCAGCACTGCCAAATCTCTGTTTTACATTCATGACTATGAATGTCTTTAATGCATTCTTGAATTCCCACATGGACTTTGCCTACAAAGCCTCAGGGGAGAACTGTTTTCTTATTTACCACTTACTGTAAAGCCACACTTTCTCATTTAACTCAGAGTCTGCCCTTTTCAATACAGTGTTCCATATGCACCGATTTTTTTTCAAAGTAAGTTTTTATCATTTTGGTCCTCATCTATGTATACAAATACCTTAAAGTCTGTTAAGATTTTAACAGGCCCTTCACTATCCCTCTTGCTACTATCTAGATCTGTTCAGTCTACAGCCACAATTCAGTGTTTGTGCACTGTTAATTCACAGAAAAACCCAAGGAAAAGGCAAAATTAAAATTAAAACAACTATGCAATACTGTAGCAGAAGTGATATGTTACTGTGCACCAGGCAGGTATCTGGCATGCAGTATTTATCTAGCTAAGCTACAGTACAAGCATTGCTAAGAAAATTCTGAGACTGCATTAGTGTGCTACAGCCATCCACTACAAGAGGAATTATAACTCTGATTATAGAGGAGCACCAGCAGAAGACAGTCCGCTGTGTCCCCTGGAAGAACAGATAATGGGAATCATCCTGTCAGTGGTACACCAGTGCTGTTTTATAAATGAGCAGCACCCCTCCTCCCACACATATATCACATGAAGTACATCCGGATGCTATCATACGACATTCTTGTGGCAGAGCTGCTATACCAATGCAACAGTATGCAAAGGTGGGTTAGTACTTAGAACTGCCTAAGAGAGGTCTGTAAAATGTCAGAACAATAATGTCTTGTGACATCAGTAACAGAATAAATGGCTCAAATGAGATGCAAGACAGACAGATTTAGTACACAGGAATGGGCAGTGATCTCAACATAGTACAGATGATGTCTGATTACCACCTTCTGCCTAGCTACAATGGTTTACAATGCAAACCACCGTCTCCCTGAACACTGCATGGAGCACCAGTGCAACAAGGGAAATGTATGATGTAAGAGCTGGCATGGTATTCAGGCATAAGTCTCATAGTGATACTCATTTTTGAAATATCTTAATTCACTCTTACTACCTGCCAATCATCAGCACAGCAGCCATCATAGAGGCAGACACAAGGGATTTTGAGGTTATGTTCCTAACCCTGCCCCCAGTGGGTGAAATAAGCATCTGTCTCATCTTGGAAGCATTCTATGGGTCTCCACTGGCTTGTGTTCTCCCACATATAGGCCTTCAAGGGCTACCATCACTGTCTTGGAATATCACACCCACATCCCCAGTCCTGTGGCCACTGTTAATGTACAAGTCTCTGCTTGCATGGCAGCAATTCTGACAGGGATCACCATTTCCCTCGTCCAGAATGGGCAATTTAGTGTAAGCCTCCCAGTGCCATCCTCCTCTGCCCACCTTTTCTAGCTGCACATCCACTAGTAAACTCAAGTCATCCGGACAGTAGTCATGGCTTCATCCCACTACACCACAAAGGCAGGTCCTAGTATGTTATTTAGATACAAATAAAATGGTTACCTAGTGTTACTTTGCTGTGTGTCTTACAGTGTGTTGAGACTTTCTATTACATGTCTAGTGTGGCAGTGCACAGCACAGACTGCCTAGTGTTGCACTGTTATGCACCTTCAGACTAATGCGTTAGTATCTGCCAAGT
This sequence comes from Protopterus annectens, assembly GCF_019279795.1. Taxonomy (NCBI): domain Eukaryota; kingdom Metazoa; phylum Chordata; order Ceratodontiformes; family Protopteridae; genus Protopterus; species Protopterus annectens. Next base: position 494,739,419 of record NC_056734.1, read on the forward strand.
ACCTAAACATATTGCTGTGTGCTCTATTTGATGTGTACTCTTCAGAGTACCTACTATACCAATAAACAGTAAGCTGAAAAGTGTTGCAGTACTGTGCACTGCATTATATCTGCTGACCACCACCCACCCCGACCAAGTGCTATTATACTAGCCAATACCTGTCAACCTGCAGGGGACGAGCTCACTGAAAGCCAAATGATCAGAACAAGTTCAAAGAATAGGAGAGAATGGAACTTCTAATGCATTAATATCACTTTTCCATAGGTATGGAGTTTTTGGAGGCATTAATGGTAAGGATTTTCCCCTTCATGGAAGTGTGAGGGTGGCATTTCTCATGGAGAAAAATGATAGAAAGCTTCATTTGGACAGCTAAATTAGATTGTAGAGAAACCAGCCCTCAATTAATCCAACCAATTCTGTGCTATCTTTATGCTTGGTGCACATTGCTAATTTACTGTGCACCCTTACTGACGTGATGTCCCCCCAAAATATTTTATCTAAGGGCGTCTAGTGGTACCCTGCCATGCACCCTTTCAGGCATGCTACAACCTTTCATCTACAAGTCTGTTACTACCAGCAGCACTCTGTGCATAGGCAACATTAATGAAGTACATTGCTGCTGCTCTGTGTGCTACTAATTACAATGCGGTGCAAACAAAGTATCCCATGACAAATGATTGATACTGTTCCTGGATCACACATTAGCTCTGAATCAGGTCACGGGAGTGTCTGGAAATGAAGTCCCCAGCAATCTGCATATTGCCCTCTCTAAATTCTTACCAGTGATTCGTATAACTCAGCTTCACACATTAGCCAAACAAGACATGTACGACCCAGTTGGATTTGAGAGGTGGGCACTATTAAGGGGGCAAGAACTTTTAAGTGTATCTATTTAAAGATGCATATGGCTAGGCTTCTAATGGTCCCTGTACTTGTTTGATTGCTTAATATTGTTCCTAAGCTGCATACAATCTTTCTGCCTTGATGCATTAGGAGGAGTTTGATAATGTGAAGTATGTCCACAGGGATAAGCAAAGAGAAGGCGAAAAGCACCCACGAATGCACATTTTTTATGCATGCTGTAAATGTATACAGCATGATCTGTGCTTACTACACCTGTGTTACTGTTACCTTCAAAAAACATCACCATAGTGATAACAGTAGATAAGTTAGTCAACTTGAATCGGTGAAATATTTTAAGCATTTCAAAAGCAAGCTGGCATGACTAAAGAAGTAAAAGCCTCATTTTATTAGGATTCTGTCAGCAGCCAGCAAATAAAAGGAATATTTCTGCCAAAACAGTACAATGCTCTGCAAAATTACTACTGCATGTTTACAGTGAAGATTGTTTTATAAGCATCATGGGTTTCAATGCAATCCAGTTATTGGCTAAACAAGTGAACTGTTTTTTAGCAGAACTGCATATTTTCTAAAGTCCTTGCCTTATTTTAACATTTCAACAAATGACAAAAATAAATCAATTGCTAAGTGTAACAGCTCCTATGCCTCAGCCCATCAAATACATTAAGAAGTTTATCTTGCTAATGTACATCAATATATCATACATCACAGCCTTTAGGATTGTTGGTGTTACAAGTTAACTAACATTATTTTACTAACATATACTCTCTGAAATTCAAGCATTCTTGCCATCTTACACTTTGGTAATGAAAGTTAAAGATTTCAAATCTTCAAGCACAGTGTCTTAACTTCTTATCAATTATCTAAATGAATACTGTAAACTTGTGTGTTATACACACTGGTCATGGCTGAAAAGGGTCATCTGACTAGTCTATCCATCCCATTAATAAAGACAAATAAAACAGAAAAAAATAATTAATTTTGCTTGATGCACTTTGTAAGCACTACTGCAGCTATGAGTCAACTCTGCACGAAGGATCTTACTGAATTAGTAGTCTGTGGCAGACTTCCATGTCCTCAAAAATGGCTATGGGGCTTTCTACAAAGTCAACATTCATCTTCAAGATGCATAAAAAATGTTTTCATGGCAGCATTAAAAAGCAAAAGGGGTTAATAGATCACAACCCCACTCACTGTTCACTACTATCAAATGCATTAATTAAATATAAATAACAATTTTCACTGTAACTTTTCTGTTATAGAATTCCATCTGAATTTTGAAATCTCACTCATTTGACAATTCCTAGATGAAAATATAATAAATTAATAAAATAAACATGTTTCCTGTAATATGACTTGCCCAGTTTTCACACTACATAAATGTAGTCACTTTATACATAGAATTGAGAAACTGCATACCACACCTCTCAGCCTTACCCAGTTTTGCCTCATATTTTTTTTAGTTTGCACCTTATAAAACAGGTGACTTTTTGGCATATAGATGAGATCAAATTCACTGAATAATGGCATACATTGCAGTTTCAGACATTTTCCTAAAGAAAATGCATGTTAATTCAAAACCTGTTATTTTATTATATTTTAACTGAATAAAAGCAATATTTAAACTGACCCTGATCGTGGCCTTTTGTCCCTCATTATTTCTGGCTTTGTCCCTGATTTTTGAGTTAAAAGACCGAGAGCTATTACCAGAGAAATGATTCAAAATACAGCACAATATAACTACAATGAAATGTTTTCTGCATTTTTTTCCTAACACTTGCTAATAAATGTGAAAGAGGCAGAAGAAAATGTAGTGAGACAGTTCCACACTATTGTGCAATTACTACACTGATTTATTACTATGGGTTAAATTGAGGTTATTTTCTTTTTTTCTTTCTAAGATGGCCTGCTGCAACAATTAGTCAAACCTGGGAAAAGCCCATTTCCAAAGCCTCTCTCAGGTGATTTCATCAGTCTACATAAATGTCTTTTTTCTGACTTATTCAGTACTAACTCCCTTCCTCCACTGTGCAGCTTGGTTCCCTATGTGGAGGTACATGATGCATAACAAGCTAGTGTATTCATTTTCTTTATGAAAAAAAGAGGTACAGATGATGGCACTTCTTCAGAAATAACCACAAAAAGACTGAAAGCTTTCACTGAAGGGCAGAGGTTTGGGAAAAAGGAACCAGTTCATTCTTCTGTGAAAATGTTGAAAGTATAGCCAACCCTAAAAACAAAAGTGATACAAAACAGAAACCACGGGAAAACTTATGAGCCACTATGATTTAAAGCACAGTGGAGGGTCATGTCCTCAGCGTCAAAAACCTCGGAAGTGCCCACTGAGTTTTCCTTCAGCATCCCTTGCTTCATATGGAATGCTTTCCACTGGATGGGGCTCTCAAGATGACTGAAGCTTTTCAATAAAAAAGGAAACCACCCAACATGCTACCCTTAAAGAGACCGAGTGTCATTTATCACCTGCAAAGACAGATTTATATGAGAAGGGCCCCTCCACTCCTTTAAGGCTGCAAAACAGATGGAAAGTGAATGGACAGTCAGCAGGTCACAAAAACACAAGGGAGGTGCTGCTTGTCTGCTGCCTGTACATTCCCAGCATATGAAAGAAGCCAAGATTGAAACTGCATGGCTAAGGGCTGGAAAGGGTCTTTTTTCAAGCTGTTACAAAGATAAACCTTGTTCACCATCCTGCTGTCAAACTACTATAAATACTGATTTGTCAAATGGTCTAAACAGAGTTTGCTTCAAGATGCACAAAAGAGATGGCTAATAAAAAAGCTTGCCAGCAAAAAAAAAAAAGGCAACTGTATTATTCAAACAATACAATTTTGGTCAATAAATGGAAATTACTGGAAAACAAATTTTTAGTGAATGATGATGCCAACTGTTTCCCACTTTTCTCAGCTGCAAATGTCCAACATTGCAGTTTTCAGGTGATTAAATCACAGATCACACTACTGAAGTTAAAAAGCACCTCATAAAATCACAAATTACACGCCAATCAGCTTTAACAAGCCTTACACAATAATCAGTAATGCAAGCAAACAAACAAAATGTTAGAATGCAAGGAATACAAAAGGCATTTACTAGCATCCCCAAACACATCCTAATATTCATATCAGATACTGAACATTTTTTTTTTCATTACATCCAAGTTTATATTTAAAAATACAAAGTCAATGAAGTCAACTACAAAGCTCACTGACAACTAAATGGAATAAATCTAAAAATCTAATTTCAGCCCCTTCATTTCTCACATTAAAACAAACATGGCGGGTAATATTACTTTATAACATGTGAGCAAATGTGCTTATTCAAAGCCAACGTTAGGATTCTGTACCTGTATTGTTGGGTGCACATGTCACAACTCACTGCCCAATGATTGCTGCTGTAACCCAGCTGACCATGTGCTGGCACAGAACCATTAGTAGAGTTTTTTATTAAAAGGAAGCAGACCACTGCCTGCCTACTTGTGAAGATGATCTCTGTGACAAGTATATGCCTCCAAACAGAACATGAAAGTGCGATTATAAATCATGCAATAACACCTTTAGAAGCAGAATGATGAAAGATGAGTATCCACGAGCCTTTGTTTATATAGAGCAGCCTTTGCATCTCCACCTTGCTTCTATGCCAGCATGAAAGTATTAATCAAAAAAGTTAAGTATTGGAATATATGGTATGAAACATATGGCATGGTTTTATTCAGAACAGATTATGGGAACGACTTGAAAATGATTAAGTGTGGAAATACCTTCTCAAGCCATAAGTGCAAATGATGCTTGTGACAGAGTTCTGTATCTATTACAACATGTATATTTTTTTGTAATAGACTGAAAAGCAGCAATGGCACTTTGTGGGTGTAACACCCAGTGGTGCTTCCTCCTCTAGGTGTCATACAAGTGGCTAGCCATAGACATCATCCACCCTCCCTCCATCCAGAATGGGGCAAACTGGCAACAACATCTCACAGATTCACTCTCACCCTTGCCATCCAGGCTCTTCCAGTGCCTTAGCCATTAATCTAACTTAGGTCATGTGGATTGTAGTCAGGGCTTTATCTTTCTATAGCAGAGTCAGCTGAGAACAGACTTATTTATTTATTACATTTGTTAACCGGGTAGTGTCCGACTGGGTGCCAGTGGCCCGTTTTCAGTGGAGACTCAGAGAGGAAAGCACCATAGTAGTACAGAACAATACAAGCATTAAAACAAGACAGGCAATAGTACAACACAATCAGCAGAAATACAGGCAGTAGTATACTTCAAGCAATAGTGCAATGCAAGTGTAGGGGGACTTTTATATACTAAAACAAATTAAAACAGCAGATAATCATCCTGGAGAGTGACGTGAGCACAGCCAATGACTCGTAAGATGTTCCTTTAGGAGTGATTTGAACTGATTGTGGCTAGGGTTTTCTGCTATTGTCTCTGGAACAGTCTTCCAGAGTTTGGCAATTTTATGTGAATAGATAGTCACCACGATAGTTATGGGAGTTAGAAACCTTTAGTAAATGTTTGTTAGAAAATCTGAGAGCTCTAAGATTAGCACTAGGTTGGACTAAGGAGATAGCAGGGCAGTCGCTGGGATGATGGATTATTTTGTGGGCTAGGGCTACTTGATTAAATGATGAAAGGTTGGGGAGCTCTAGCCATTTTAACTGTGAGAGAGCAGAACAGTGGTGAAATCTGTGGGGCTGATTAACGGCATATTTAGCAATCTTATTGTAACATGATTCTAGGTTACTGACGTCTGATTTTCAAAGGTTTGTGTATATCAGAGAACCATATAGAAGGGTGGATAGCAGATGTGAGCAAGCAGTGGTTAGCCTGGCATTGGGAGTTACGAATGGTTTGGCCCTGTATAGGGTGCCTAGTTTGATGTGGACTTTTTTGATAGTTTGAGAAATATGTATATCGAATTTGAGTTTATCATCTATGGTAACACCTAAAAGTTTAGTGTGGTTTGTGGGGACTATCTTGGTTCCATTTGTGGAGAAGATTGAGAGAGAGGACTGGGAAGGCTTGTTTTTTTTTGTTACTGAAAAGTACAATTTTTGTTTTGTTGGGATTTAAGATGATTTGGTGTTGAGCAAGGTATGTTTCCATGTTCTGAAGAGATGTTTGCATTTTTAGTTGGAGTTCTTGGGGTGAGGAGGCAGAGCAGACTTGGATAAAGGTATCTTTACAACTCATCTCCATTGCTTTTTCTCTGTAAATCTTTTCAAATGTTAACAGAGCCATGCCACATGCCCCAAGGAGGGAAGATCTTCATGATCATTTAGAAATCTGCTTGCCTACCTAATCAATCTGCTTGCCTACCTAATCAAAGAACCTAGTTTACCTTGTACCCTGGCTTATCATCTTTAAATGAATTAGTGCCCCACCACGTCAGCCAGCTTGATAAGCATCACTCATGGACATCATTCTAATGGAGAGGGACTGGTCAGCATTGCAAGACTCAGAAGAATTACTTTAAAACAAGTGTTCTCCATCGCCCACCTCCTGAAGCCTTACCTGCAACTTTAACAAAAAAATCCTTTACATATTACTTCACTGCTTTTCTCAAAATACACCTGAATATGTATTGTACAGATGTAGAATCACCTACTACAGAGGATTAACCCCGCATTATTAACAAGTGCAATCAAATATCTACTCAGTGTTTTTTGTACATCAGGTGCACATACATTTTTCCTTATTTAATATACAGCAGTTTGCTGTTAATAACTAATTTTGACATTTGCTTTTTAATATATTCTTAGGCCAGAGCATTACTGAACTGTACATGTGTTTTGCTACTGTGCCTTTTGGCCTGATATGGACAAAAGATCTAGTATGGATCAGTTCATCTTCCAAATAAATACTTCAAGAAATTACTACAGGTACCCTGACAAAATATATATATATATATATATATATATATATATATATATACATACATACACACACACACACACACACACACACACACACACACACACACACACACATACATATACATACATATATAAATAACTGCTGAGGGCAGGGATGCAGTTTGGTTTTGCTGACAGAATAGTACATGCAATGCAAGGGCTAAGCACACAGTTCAAAGAAATTATTACTTCTGTAAAGTAGGTAGGTAAGGCAAGTCCTGGGACCATTTTTAGCCACTACACAGGAAAATGGCAGTTACAACTAATAAAAGTAACATGGAATGAAAGCAAAAAAATGTTAAATAGAATACTATAACACCACCTGCGGCGTTTTACATAAAATTACAATTAAGAAATCAAGTTACCCTAAATGTAAAGTTATCAGTTATGTTAGCCAAGTAATCTTGCTGAGTAAAACATTTGCTATTTACCAGATGTTCGATACGACTTACAGTTTTCCAAAAGGGAGAGAGAAAACACTACTACTTTCATTTTTAAATGCTAGTTACTGCTGGCTGTTGAACACGATGCACACATGATACTACTACTGCACGTGTCTTCCTGGGATCCACATCTAAAGCTGGCTCAGACTGAACAATGACAAACTGGAGGGTATGGCTGCTGCAGATAAGGCAGCAGCTGGTATGTGATACTTAACAAAACGTTTGCAGCTATAACACTGATGCAATTGGATCAGTTTGTGCAACCTAGCGGTTGTATCTGACCATCCAAAATTCATGAAACTAAACATCTTTGGAAAAGGAATACTTAAAGCAGACTTACCATCACTGTTACAAATCTCTGTGAAGTCAATGCCGGAATAATGCAATGTCTACCAAGGCAAGAATCCATACCTCTCAACCATACAGATTTTTGCATAATGTCCAGATTTTTGCTCCAAAATTTCAGTCTGTTCCTAAAATATGTGGTTTTCTGGCAAATTACTGGGATGAGCTGAGGAATTAAATCACTAAATAATGACACACATTTGAGTTTCAGACTTCATATCCTTTAGAAAATGCACTTTAATACAAACCTTGTTATTCTAGCTACTTTCAAAGTTTATAAGAGCAATATTTAAAACCTGTCCCTATTTTTGGGCCTTCGTCCAGATTTCTTGGGCTAAGAGGTTGAGAGGTATGGGCAAGATGCAAATAATATTAATGCTTTGTGGCTAGTTTTGAAAGCAGATGAATGCAGGAGCTTCTACAAGGACAAGTATCCCATGTACCCATTACTTAGTATAGTCATGTTTGCTATGCAAGAGTTTCTTGTAGGAAAGCAGGGTGACCACCTTCTTGGCTGCTCTACTTACTTGTCAAGGTTCATCTAGAAACATTTGCAGTTCAAGCCTTCTCTTATGCAGGAACTCAGTTCTGCTATATAAGAAACTGTCAAAACATCACTGTATTTAAGGTTGTCATAAAATATTTTTAAATGTCCTTTCAACCACAGCTAACAATATTTGAGACAGTTTTACAATTAATTAGTTAATATTTTATGAGCAAAATATTACTATGTTTTAATTCTCTAATTCTCTGCATGTTGGCAGTGTTTCCCCCCCCTACTACTTATTGATAACAACGTGCTTGCATATACAATGCTGCTCTGCATCACAAAGTCCTTGTCAAAAATACATCTTTGCCCTCAGAAATTGTGTGTGTGTGTGTGTGTGTGGGGGGGGGGGGTATTGTCCAAATGAAACAGCCTGGTACAGCAATCAAAGGCTTCTACCTGGTCTTAATTTTCATCCACTCCAAACTCACAGAAACGCAGTACTAACAACCATCTCGATCTGGTGGGACGAGATTTATGACTGCTCTCTTTTAAGCTGCAAGTAAACTTTTTCCTAGAGAGAGTTTGGGTTACATGTTTGAGAATCAGTTCCACCAATGTACACGTGACATGCCATGCAGACATAGCTCTTTACATCTTTCTTCTGCTTGTGAACTGTAACAACTTTTACCGTTCTACAATTATTTTTGTGTACTACATTTCTGAAAATTTTATTGATAGGTTTCCAATGAACATGGGTACTACCCATCTAGAAAACACAGTTAATAAAATACAGACTGACATAGAACTAGATGCACACTCAAATACTGTTTTGATTATCTTTGGAAACATTGTTTATAAACAAGATCTTGTGAAGTCAGATTAACTTTTCTGCTCTAGTTCTCAGTCAGTAGTTATGGTTTGATAATATTTACACGTGTAACTCATTATGGTACTGACCGAGAGATATAAAAAAAACAGGCTAACAAAAATATAGAGGCCACAGTAAGTTAGTGACACTCAAAATCAAACTGAATTCCATAGCACTTTTTGATACCAAGAAAATCCATAAAACAACTTTGGAACCATATGGTCACTCAGAACTCAATGTAACAGAATACAGAATACATTTTCATAAACGTAAAGAAAACTAAACCTTAAGGTTGCATAAGATTTGACCTCCTCAATAGAGTGAAAAATGTGGAAGAAAAACTATTCTAAAGATATGAGTCCCTCACATTAAATTAATCATATATAACACTTTTCATAGCATATGTACCAGATAACTGGCCTAAACTGATAAAAAGAAAAAAATAGCCATTTCAAAAATAGCTTTGATTATGGATTTGCTTACTTCCTGGACTGCCATTTTTAGGAAAATACATTCAAATAATCAAAATTGGAATCATAATTCACAGTAAGATGCCAAACTTATACATATGCACTTCAAATATCCATTCTACATCATCACCACCTGTATTTTAACACTGGCCCACTTTTAAATACTTCTGAATGCTAAGAAACACATGTAAAATAAAATGCAGTTAACCGACGAGGGAAAATGATGTACTTGAATAAGCCACCACCAAAGTCGTCACAGGGTAAACTCCTATCTCTGTTTAATAACCTCTGAGCAGCAATGATAGACATGAAAAATAAAAATTGTACGTAAGTGTGCAGAAAGACACAAGAGTAATGGACAGTAAATATGCCCTTTGTTGCATACCTATCTATCAGCTTCTGTCAGTGCTGATGTTAAATGATGTGCCTGACCTGGAAGGAATGTGCTTCACTTAGCAAGGTTCATTCTGAGCCTGCTTCTCTGTGTCTGACTCTTCATCAATAACCTAAAGAACTTTCAGCACTTAAGCCTTCATCATCCACAATCCTGCAATTAAGTAAACTGCGCTCCTTTGGAGGATTCTCACATATGATGCATGCTGCTCCCTTGAGAAATTCATCTAAGCTGTCAGAAAGCTCAAACTTCTGAAGTATGTCTGGGAAGACACAAACCAGGGGCAACCTTATCCACACACACACACACACACACACACACACACACACACATGCACAAATCACAAAAGACCTACTCTGGGAGCTGTGCTGAAATATCAGTGTTAAAAATGTCACTGTATATGGACAGTTTTCATCTGCAGATTATGTTTCAGTCTCAGTAATATCTATCACTTTATTTCCACATGCCTGTGAGGGGTAAAAGTTATCTTCATTCTTCCAGTTATACTAGCAAGTGTTAAAAGATAGAGTAAGCAAATAAAAAAGGTAGGAACTATTAATACATGTGTAATACAGATATAGGTAATTTAAAATTTAACAAATATGTGCACTGCATTATCGATAAAATAGTTGAAATGAAGCTTCAAAATGGCAATTTTTGCAAAATCTATTAGGGAGCTGGCACCTAGAACACCACTTGCTGACATAAAATCAGATCAGAGATCAACAGCTCACAAAAATAAAGAAATAAACCCCTCAACTTCTGGCTACATGTCAGTTTGCACAACTTTTGTTAGAACTGCTGCATTAGAAGTTAGACAAATCTGATTACTTCAGCTTTGGCATGACTGACTTCTACATAAAGAACTGATAATGTGCATCATGATTACTGCTAAGACTGCCTTCAAACATGACACCTTAACAGACCTGTAGATCAAGGCTTCCTAATCATAATGCTATTTTATAATCAGCTATCAAATTATATGAAATGCAAGACTCTCATTTCTGGAAGGTTACCCTGTAGGACTGTGTGACATACCATTATAGAATCATAGGAAGTTACTAGGCCCTGAACCCCTTACAACCCTAGCCAAGAATTTAGCCCATGTTCCAACAAGTCAGCACCCTATGCCACTGTCCAGCAGGGATATTGATGGAATCCCAGGGATGTATTTTCTGTTCCCCATCCAGTTATCCAGGTTGCGCTTAAAAAGGTTTAATGAGGTACTCTGCTTTACGTGGCGAGGGAGTCTATTCCACAAAAGGGGTGAGTCTCTGTGACACAAATCTGTCCCGCCAACAAGTACTATTGATGTCACAGACCAGGTTGAGGTCTCGCGTGCCGTTACCCGAGAGGAGCTTGACTTGCGAATATTATTCTCTTTTGTGTTGGGAAGCTGATTTAAAATAGGGTGTACAACTTTAACAATGCATTCACTCATGCTACATAACAGGAGGTCTGCATTTTGAAAGAGAGTGCATCCAGTCACCAATTCCCCAATGGGAAGCCAAGTCTGACCATGTTTAACCGATAAGCAAATGAAGAACATAAAAAAGTTATCTCATTTATGATTAACACCTTCAGCCACCAGATAGCAGCTAAAAAGAGTTATGTACTTACCATAACTTGGAATCTGTGCTATCCAGTGTCATTATTCATCACTGATGGGTCTTAGATCCAAGCCGGCAGAGTAAGCAACAGGTCCTGACCTCGAGCTCCTCTCCTCCCGACGACCCCTGCTACCCATAATCCTCAGATCGAGTTTGCTGGATAGAAATAAGGATAGTGAAACTGTCTACAATCAAGAACAGCAAAAGCAAACACACCATTACTCCATGAATCCCCGGTCACCAGAAGGAAGGGGGGAAGGAGGGTGGGAATATGATGAATAATGACACTGGATAGCACAGATTCCAAGTTATGGTAAGTACATAACTCTTTATCTGATGCTATCCGTGTCATTACTGATCACAGATGGGTCAGTGTCCCAGGCTAGCCATAACCCTGGGTGGTCTCAAGGAAGGACATGCCAGAGCACAGAAGAACCAAACAAAGCTCTACTCCTGCACACCAAATCCAGCTTGTAATATGTTATAAAAGTACGGGGATTTGACCAAGTGGCAGCAGCACAGATGTCATTTAAGGAAGTCCTTGCCCAGAAGGCTGAAGAAGTAGCCAAAGGCCTAGTGGAATGAGCTTTAATAGGCCTGGGAAGATCAGTGTGATTTCTTTCAAAAATATGAGCTATGCAACAAGCGATCCACCAAGAAATAGACACTTTGTAAATGGCCCTATCTTTCCTGGCCTGAGAGAAAGTTACGAAAAGCTGATCTGACTTACGAAAACTCTCTGCCCTCTTCAGATAGAAACGTAGCTGCCTATGTTCATAGGTTCATAGGTTCATACTAGGCTATCTGCCCTAGGGCATTTATAAGCCTAGCCAGAGTGTGTTTGGCTTTCGCCACCCATTTTAAAATAATTTTGCTATGCCCTTTTTCGAGGTTAGTATACTGTGCCTCTGTCTAACAGTGACACAGAAGTGATACCCGGGGTAAACCTACGATCGCCCATCCACTCATCAAGATTCCTCTTGAAGTGAGTCAATGAGGGACTCTGCCTAAACTGGACTGGGATTTTATTCCAGAGTGAAGGGAGCCTCTGGGTTATGAATCTGTCCCTCCAGCATGTCCTATTTATTTCAGTGCTGAGGTTCAAGTCTCTCGAGCATGTAGCTCGATGGGATTTGGATTTTCTGAGGTGCAGCATGTCTATTAATTCCGGGTTGGACATGGCTTTATACGTCAGGCACAGATTGCCTCTGAGCAGGCGGTATGCCACTGAGTAGAGCTGGAGTTTCTTTAACCGGGCAGCATATGGCATCTGTTTGAGCCCTTTGATCCTCTTTGGTGAGGTACTTTTGGGGTCTTTCCAGTTGCTGCAGGTGTCTGGTAAGGTACATCCCAAAAGGGGCATTGTACTCAATTATGGGCCTGATGAGGGATGAGTAAAGAGGCACGATGACCTCCCCTGATCTAGATGTGAATCCCTTCATGATTAGGTGGGCTATATAAAATGTTTTTCTAACCACTTTGGCCACGTGGCTGTCAAATGAGAGATTGCTATCAACTTGGGTCCCCAGGTCCCTAATTACTTCTTCTGTACTTAATGGATTACCACCTATGTGGTAATTTGTGGGCACTTTGTTTTTGCCAAAGGGGATGACTATACACTTTTTGGCGTTTAGCTTGAGGCCATGGCTCTGGCACCAGTTGTCTGTTTCTATGAGGCCCTTTTGGAGGATGCTTGTGTTGGCTGGAGTGTCGATTATGGCGCCCAGTTTGCAGTCATCTGCAAACTTGGTCAGCCACAGTCCTTCCGTGTTGGCCTGTACCTCCGAGAAATATATACCGAACAAGGGAGGTCCCAGGACTGAGCCTTGTGGGACGCCAGTTGTAACTGGTTTGGAGTCTGACATGGCTACAGCAATTCTAACCATGTGGGTTCTGTCCTTGAGCCAGTTTGCAACCCATCTAGTGACATAGGGGTTTATATTTAAGCTGGAGGGCTTATCTATAATGCCCGAGCGAGGTATTGTATCGAAGGCTTTTGCGAGGTCCAGGTAGGCTGTGTGGACCACCTTCCCCTCGTCAATGGCCTTAGTGACTGTTTCAAAGAAATCAACCAGGTTTAAGAGGCAGGATCTGCCCTTAAAAAAAGCCAAACTGGGTAGGATCCAGTGTCTGTAGGTCCCCAATATCTTCATTTATGAGGTCCATGATGATCCTTTCCATAGCTTTGCAGACCAGGCTAGTCAGGCTTATGGGGCGATAGTTTCCAGGATCCATTGAGGCACCACCTTTGTGGAGAGGGACCACTGTTGCTGTACTCCACTCTTTGGGTACATATCCTGTAGTAAGGCTGAGATTGAACAGTAGTTTTATGTTTGGATTTAGCTCTTCTTGGAGTTCATGTAGGACGCAGCCCGGGACACCGTCTGGTCCCATTGATGCTGTGTTTTTGGCTTTGGAGAGGGCAGCTCTTACCTGAGCATCTGAGATGTCAGGGGGGCAGCACTCTGCTGGGATAGATATTTGCCCTTTTGGTGGGGGGGGGGGGAGAAGTTTGCGCTGAACCTGTCAGCTAGGATGTTGGCAATGTCTGTGGCTTCGGTGTATTTTTTGTCATTTTGGACTAATTCTGAGCATATCTGGGAATTCCCACCCAGGTTCCTAGCATAACTAAAGAAATGTACGTCCACGTAATGTATAAGTACTCCCCTTTGAAACATTGGGAAAAAAGGGGGAGCTGAATTGACTGATTAAGGTTAGTTTCTGAGGCTACTTTAGGAATGAATGAATGAATGAAGGATCCTTGTGAAAAATCATGAAGGGAGCCAAAGACCCTGCAATTCAGAAACCCTCTTGGCAGAGGTAATAGCCAGCAAAAAGGCCGTCTTCCAAGACAGAAACTTAATATCACACTTCGCAGCAGGTGCAAAGGTTGTGACAGGGACTGCAGCACCAAAGTAAGATCCCAAGGAGGGAACAGATCTTTGAAAGGAGACCTAAGTAAGAAGATACCTTTAAAAATGGCCTTGCACAGCCTAGAGGAAAACATGGGGCTGTCACTTAGGTGAAAGTTAGAAATGGCCACCAATTAAAGTTTAATCATTGAGAAGCTCACTCCCTGTTAAAACAGAGAGGAAACAATAAAATATCCAGAATGGGAGTCGAAAAAGGATCTATGTCCCTCTGACGAGCCCAAAGAGAGAACCTCTTCCATTTACTGGAATAAACCTTTATAGCAGAAGGCCTCTGGGAGCCCAAAATGATGTCCTTCACCGAAGAAGGAAGCTTAGTCTGGCTGATGATCATTGGAATTGGAGGTACCAAGCTTTCAGCCTCAGGGATTGAAGCTTGGGAAGAGGAAGCCCCCATGGATGGGAAATGAGATCCTGGGCTGGATCTAATATCCAGGGTGGATATTTCAGATGAGACCAGAGGAGGGAGAACCACATCTGACAAGGCCAGAAGGGGACAATGAGGATGAGGTGAGTCTTCAGGTGACGGGCTTTCTGTACGACTTTGGGAAGGAGAGGTGTTGGAGGATCGGCACAGAGAAGATCCAGCAGCCAGTCATGAATCAGAGCATCCCTGGGCGATTCCCCTGGTGGGGGGGATCAGGGCAAAGTATTTGCTGCATTTGTGATTGGTCAGGGAGGCAAACAGATTGCAGCATGGGAGCCACTGACTGGTTCAAGGACCACTCGTGGGAACTCAAGACAGATCTGCTGAGTTTGTCCGCCAACAAATTGGAATCACCAGGAATAGGCATTGCAAGAAGAAAGCACCTGGAGGACATAGCCAATTTCCACACTCACAAGGCCTCTCTGCACACAGGATATGATCGTGTCCCTCCCTGCTTGTTGATGTACCAGACTACTGCCATGTTGTCTGTCTGAACTGCCACAGTCCCAAGAAGGAGGTAGTCCTGGAAAACTTGCAACGATAAAAGGACAGCTCTCATCTCTAGGACACTGATGTGCAACTTGGTCTCTGTGGGGGACCATGTGCCTTGGACCATCGTTCCCTGAAAATGCCCCACCCCAACAGGGAGGCATCCGTGGTCACTGTGGCCAGGGGGTGCAGAAGACAAAAGGGTCTCCCTAGCAGAAAATCTTTGGACTGGAGTCATCATGCTAAGTGACTCCTGCATACTCGAGATATCCAGACTACCATGGACATGGGGTGAAGATGAGCTGACCACTGTACCGCAAGGGTCCATTGAAGCACCTGCATGTGGTACCTGGTGAAAGGGACCAGTTGAACAGCTGCCATCATAGAACCAAGGGTTTGAAGTATTAAATAGACCGGGACACTCTCCCAATTCAGAAGGACGAGGACTTACTCTCGGAGCACGTCTACTCTGCGCAGAGAAAGAGCTGCAGTCTCCGACACCATGTCCAGAAGAACCCCTATGAATTCCAGACAATGGGACATGGTGTGACTTGGAAAGGTTGACTGTAATGCCCAGATCTTGAAATGGGCCAAGTGTGTAATGTGTGGCTAGAGATAGATGATGCCTTGGGGGAGCCATGAGAAGCCAACTGTCCAGGCATGGGATGACCTGAAATCCCTGCAGCAGGAGACTGGCTGCTACCACTGCCATACAATTGAACACCCGGGGGTGTTGAGGTGAGACCGAAAGGCAGGGCTCTGAATTGACAGTGATTGCCCCCAGCCAGAAATGCAGGATTCTCCTGGAGCATCTGTTGATTTTTATGTGATAATATGCATCAAGATCTATCGAGCACATCCAGTCATCCTTGTGCAGAAGCGAAAAAATGGACTGAGGAATGACCATCTGGAACTTCGACTTTTGACTGCTTAATTCAGCCTGCTGAGGTCCAGAATGGGACACAGGTCTCCAGTGTTACTGGGCACTAAAAAGAAGCAAAAGTAAGTTCTGGACCCTTGTTGTCCTGTTGGGGACCTCCTGGATGGCTCTTGTTTAAAGAAGGTCTTGAACCTCTGTGAGAGCTAACTCTCTTTGGCAGGGTGGAACATCCAGGAGTGATTTTTGAACTGGGGGAGTGACCGAAAGAGAGAAAATATTCCCTAGACACAATGCTTAGCACCCACTGGTCTGAGGTAATAGCCATCCAAGCCAGGGGGTGTAAGGAGATATGACCCCTGACTGCCTCCATGGCAGGACAGTTGTGCAGTGCTTCAGGAGAGCTGTGGGGGCTTCTCTGAGAAGGGTTCTCAAAAGCCCTAATTTTGCAGACCTCCTCTGCCTCTGGGGTGCTGTCTACCATCAAATCCCCTTCCCCAGCCAGAAGGAGAGGATTCCTGAGGAGTATCTTGGAAGGAAGACTGAGCCCTGTGGAACCACAGGTTCTTACTACCCCCCCCGAGTCTTGGAGAAGGAACATTGGGGAGTAGAAAACTTGATCCTAACTGCGGACAAGGTCTTTCCCTCCTGCTTGCTGCAGGTCATGGTTTTCTTGACAGAAGGACCAAACAAAGAAGATCCGCCAAATGGGGTGTTGGTGAAGGATGCCTTAAAGTTGTCCGCAAACCCGCAAAGACAAAACCAGGCATGGCACCTGATAGCAATGCCTGTGCCTGCTGCTCGAGAGGTGGCCTCAACCGCATTAAAGATCAACCTCATTGAGGCATTAGCAAGGAAGTAAGAGTGGAGAGCTTCGGAGAGACCAGTTTAAGGCTCTCTGGAAGCAATAACTCTGAAAAGGAAGAGGACAGCTTGCACACCAAATCCCTTTGCAGCCATGTGAAATGTGCCATATAATTAGTAGTCCACAGTCCGAAAGTAGCCGAGGCATGCACATGCTTCCCAAAACAGTCTATCTCCGTGACTCTCTGCTGGGAGGATGGACCGAAGAGCTCTCTTCTGTAAGCTCTTTCTTGGTGGCTGTGGCAACCACAATGGCATCCACAGGGACACCCTTACTCCAAAATGCTTTGTCTTTTGGTGGGCTTAAGAATTTTTCCACACTCTTGAGGACTGGTCCTACTGTGTCCAGCTCCTTCCACGCCATGGCTAGAAATAAGTTGGACTAGCTCATCCACAGGGGGAGACACCCAGGAGGTAGATGGGCCTGCCCAGAACGCCTTCAGGAACACGGATTCCTCTGAGGATGGGGTGGGGGAAGACCAATCGCCCCGCTCTTTCAGGATCTTGAGAATATCAACAAAGGACACCTCCTCGGGCGGTAGTCTGGGGAACCCGTCCCCTTCATCGAAATCCATGTACTCAGTGAGGGACTCTAGAGGGAAGTCCAGGTGCCTTCTCTTGCACGTCCTCTTCCGAGGAAGGCTTCTCCACTGTGGGCTCTGGAGAGGACTTGGAAGAGGAGGGTACCCCATGGGGTTAATGGCCTTCTGAATGCGTCACAGGGGGAGGGAAGGCTGATCCTAAATGGATGATGAGGACCCGCCACCCAAAATAGAACTAGACAGGGGTAGGTCCAGAGCCAAGGTAGAGGCTGCTGACCAATCAGAGATGGTCCTCTCTATCGCCCGAAAGGCTGACGGACTGGAGGAAGCCCCACCCTCATCCCTGCCAGTAAAGGCCGACTGGTGTGGGAGGGGTGACCCCGACACAGCACTGACATACCTGGACAATATCTGTCCCGAGGTGTCCAAAGCAGATATCCCCAGGGAAAGGGAATTGTCCGAAAACTCCAGACTGTTTTTCCCCCCCAGTTGCCTCCGCGGACCTCTCGGGGCTGAGGCATAGCCAGCTTCGAGGGCAACAGGGCTGGATCAGCCAGGGACCCAGGTGGTGTGGGAGTGGGAGCTCTACCCGACACCGAGAGCCTCACCTTAGGCAAGCTCTGACCCTGGGGTACCAAACTCAGATGAGTCGACTTGAAATAGAGAAGTTCCGACATGGGTGAAGCGGCCCTTGGCAAGTGGCTAGGGGACAGTAACAAGCCAAGTTCCATTTGGGTTTTGAGGAAGCTCCTCATCAGCTGGTCCATGTCTGAACAGAGCAAACTCCTGGTAGACCGGAAGGAAACAGAAGAATGGCCTGAATCTCTGCATTCCCTGGAACAGAATCTGCTGGACTGCCTTGGATCAGACAATCTTAAAGGAGCTGGGAGATCAAGAATAACTATGGGCTCCAAGGAAGCCGTTGGATCCAACAGCCTGGATGGATCAGAGCGCACTATGGAAAGTACAGTTGTGTACACTTACCATAAATATAGATGTTCAAGTGTCTTCACTGTTGCAGTCATCAAATCTGGGTTATCTCTGCCAGGGTAGCCCTCGGCCGGCCTGAATACCAGAGACTTAGTATTTCTACGTCGTTTGCTGTCACTTGAGAGCTGACGTCAGGTCGTCAGTGGTATAAAGGAAGGCAGCTGACACCATTACATCAGTTTTTCTTGCCCTAACCTGTCAGAAGTGCCCAAAGTAGGAGGCCAGGCTCTGATGGCAGAACCCCACCAGTGGAAAATAAATACCAATATGTCCGTTGCAAGGAAAGGAGAACAACAAGGAAGAAAGGTAACAAAAAGAGAAAAAGGGGGATGGAGGGAGGGAAACCAGGACTGCAACAGTGAAACACAAAGAACATAGTACAGTTGTGTACACTTACCATAAATGTAGATGTTCAAGTGTCTTCACTGTTGCAGTCCTGGTTTCCCTCCCGCCATCCCCCTTTTTCTCTTTTTGTTACCTTTCTTCCTTGTATATTCCCAAAGCTGAGGAAATGGGTGGAGGCAGTTAAGGAAGCTAGGTGCTGGCTAGGATGCCCTGCAAGACTGCAGAGGCAAACCCTGCCCTGGGTTTGGAAAAGAGTGGCAGGTGGTAATGCTTAGCAAAGGTGTGAACAGATGTCCAGGTGGCAGACTCCAGGATGTCCCTGGTGGGGACTGCTCTGAGAAAAGGTGCAGAGGTGGAGGCTGCTCTGGTGGAATCTGTCCTGAACCCCTTGGGGGGAGGCTTGCCATGCTGTTTGCAGCAGAAATGGATGCAGTGTGCTATCCATTTTGAAATGGTTTGCTTGGAGATGGCTTTGCCCTCTGCCCCTGAAACAAAGCTAACCAGCAGTTGATCAGACTTTCTGAAGGGTTTAGTCCCGTCCAGATAGTATCTGAGCTGTCTTTGCACATCTAGAGAGTGCAGAATCTTTTCACCCTTGTTTTGAGGGTTAGGAAAGAAGGTGGGCAAATGGATGGATTGATCAAGAGCCACGCTGGACACCACCTTGGGCATGAAGGATGGATTAGTTCTGAGGGATACCCTGTCTGCATGGAAGATGATGAAGGGTTCCACAGCCATGAGTGCTTCCAGCTCAGAGACTCTTTTGGCTGAAGTAATGGGCAGGAGGAAGGCTGTCTTCCAGGAGGGAAATTTTAGCTCTGCAGAAGAAGCTGGTTCAAAAGGAGGCAGGGTAAGCTTTTCCAAGACAAAGTTAAGGTCCCAAGCTGGTGTTGGTGCCCTTCTGGGAGGGCCTCAAGTTGCTAACCCCTCTGAGGAACTGTTTAATCAGAGGATGTGAAAAAAGCGGCTACGGCGCCTGGCCTCTCAGACAACATCCAGAACCTGTTTACTGAGGATAGCAGATTGGTCAGGTGTCAGGGTAAAAGCCAAGCTGCCAAACTGAGTGTCTGTAATTGGGGGTGCATGAATTCCCCTTCCCTCTGGGTTAGGAGGTTTGGAATCTGAGGAAGATTCTATGGAGGCAGTGGAGACAGGCTGTGCAGCAAGGGGTACCAGTGCTGTCTGGGCCAGTCCGGAGCTATGAGAATGGCCCTTGGTTTTTCCTCCCTTATTTTGAGCAGTACCCTGGGAATGAGAGGTATGGGAGGAAAAGAATAGACCGAAAGGTTTACCCAGGGGAAGGACAGGGCATCTACTTTCCATGCCATGCAGTGATGCTCCCTGGTGCAGAATCTGCTGAGCTGATGGTTGGTGTGGGAGTCAAAAAGGACGACCTCCGGGGCCCCCCATTTCTGAGTTATTGGGGAAAAAAGTGTTTCTGTTGAGCTGCCACTTGTGGGGGTCCAAAAGCTTTCTGCTTAATTGGTCTGCCAGGGGATTTGAGAGAGCCTGGCAGGTATTGTGCTAACAGGTGTAGGTGCATGGAAGAGGCTGTGAACTAAAGGGTCATTGCCAGCCTGCACAGCAGGTAGGAGTCCCTGCTTGTTGATATACCACATGACAGTTGGCTTGTCTGTTTTGATCAGGAGAACCCTTGGAGAGAGAAGGGGTTTGAAAGCTATCAAGGCCTGCTGCACAGCCATAATCTCTTTCTGACTGATGTGCAGGGAGAGTTGGTGGGTGTTCCATTGGCCATGTATGCACCTGCCGTCCAGGTGTGCACCCCAAGCATAGCCTGATGCATTTGTGGTGAGGGTTTGGGTGGCGGGGAATGAGGAGAAGGGCAGTCCCTTGTTGTGGGAGCAGGCCGTTGTCCACCAAAGAAATTCCTTCCTCAGGCAAGGAATAATAGGCAGAAGAGTTTCCAGATCTTGAGAGTGTTGACACCAAAGGCTCTTTAGGTGCCACTGAAGTTTCCTCATATGCAGTCTGGCATATGGAATGAGGAGTATGCAGGATGCCATGAACCCCAGGGCTTGCAGGATTTTCCTTGCAGAAAGCTGGGGCCTGGTGGCCAGTTGAGAGAAGTAAGTTGATAGGAAAATTTGTTTCTCTGGTGTGAGGCATGCCATCTGGGATGCTGTGTCCAGACTTGCTCCCAGGAAGATTATCCTTTTGGTGGGTACCTGTTTGGATTTCTTTTCATTGATTGTGTACCCTAGGGAGGTTAGTAGGTCCTTTACAAAGGCCAGGTCTTTGAGCAGCTTTTCCTGGCTGTCTGCCTGAATAAGGCAGTCATTGAAGTAGGAGTAAATTTTAATATTTCTTTGTCTGCAAAAGGCAATGGCCACAGCCAGGCATTTTGTGAAAACTCTGGGAGCAGTAGATAAGCCAAAGGGAAGCACAGAGAATTGCAAGTGTTGAGATCCTGCCCTTAAGCGGAGATATTTTCTGCAAGACTCCCTGATGGGAATGTGGAGGTAGGCCTCTTTTAGGTCCAGGGTGGCTAGCCAAGCTTCCTTGGACAGCATGGGTAGCAATTTATGGAGGGTAAGCATTTTGAATTTTGGGATCACCAGGAAGGTGTTTAGAATGGATTGATCGAGGATGGGGCACCAGGTGCCCTTTTTTCTGGGTACCAGAAAAAGTCTGGAGTAGAAGCCTTGGCCTATCTGCTTCTGCAGGAATGTGCTCTACTACCCCCAGGGAGAGCAGGGAATGGATTTGCTTTTAAGCCTCTGCCCACTGACTTGGTGGTAGATCTGGGAACCCTTTTAGGGTTGGAAGGGTGTGGAAGGAGAATTTGTACCCCTGAGACACAATGTTCAGAACCCATTGGTCCTTGGTAATGGTGGCTCAGGTGCTTGCGTGAAATGAGAGTTTTCCTCCTAGGGGTATGTGAAGGTGGGCAGAGGCGAGGTCGGGAGGGGGTGAGTCACTGTGAGTTCTTACCATAATGGGGTGGCGTAGAACTCCCTGGTTTTGAAGTGGAGGCAGTCCACTGCTTAGATCTCTGCAACCCCTGGGACTGCTGCCTGGGAGGTCTGTTTCCACGGGGCCTAGACTGCCCCTGTTTACTAGGAGCAGGAAAGGACCAGTGTTTGGAGGGAAAATGCCTGTTGAACCTAGGAGGCTGTACTGTAAGAAATCTTTAACAGTCTGCATAGATTTTTGCTTTTTCTTCCATCTTTTTTAAGACCTCTTCTGCTTTAGTACCAAATAAGTTAACTTTGTGCAAGGGTGCATCCAAAAATTTTGATTTGACATGGTCTGGCAGGGGTTGCTCCTTAAGCCATGCATGCCTTCTGATGACAGATCCAGTCACTGCTGCCCTGCAAGAAGCTTCTAAGGTGACAAAACCACAGTGCAAAGTATGTTTAGTTACTTGACCAGCAGAATGCATTAACTCCAGTGAATCTTTAGATTCTGTCCATGCAGGAAAGGAGGACATTTTTTGTTTAAGGAGTTCCACGGTTGTTGTTGTGTCTTTCGGCTTTTCCCGGTTAGGGGTCACCAAAGCGGAACTCCGGTCCGCTAATGATTGGCAGTTGATTTTTACGTGCTGAGTTGCCAGCCCTGATGCACAACCTTCAACGAAGGCACGCCCATTCACAGATGTCTCCACGCAGAAGACGCTCTAGCTGAGAATCGAACCGGACAGCGTCTTACAGTGAGGTGACAATGCTACCGCAGCACCACCACCGCAGTCAAGGAGTTCCAAGGTATGTTGCTAATATTTAAGCATATGGAACTGACAATTTAGTGCCCTGACAGCAAGAGTTGCTGAGGAGTATACTTTTTTACGAATCTGTCCAGTGCTCAGGAATCCCCGTCTGAGGGGATGGGATTCTTAGCTGAGGTTGCTTTAATCCCTTTTGGTCCTTGGGTAATGACCTCAGGGTCTGCTGTTGGATTTTTAAAAAGGTAATTGTGAGAGTCAGGGACTCTGTAGTACCTGTCTGATTTTCTGGGAGCAGGAGGGAGGGCATCTGGAGTCAAGCTGGATTCAAGGAAGACATCATCCACCACATCTAGGACTGGGGGGATAGCTAAGGGCCTATGTTGTGGAAGGTCCAGGAACTCTCAGAGTCTCTTTTTAGACTGTGGGTAGTCTTGACTCTCCCATTTGAAATGCTCCCTTAAGGTATGCAGGGTTCCCCAAAGGAAACATCCTCTGGGGGAGAGGCTGAAGGAATGGATTCCTCTGCATCAGAATCCTCATATGTGGAGAGGGGTTGCATGTCTTCATAGTCAGATGCATCGGATTCATCTGACTCTTGTTCAGACAAAACTACTGGAGACAGATCTCTTTTCCTTTTTGAGGGAGTGGCTTGGCTTCCCGTAATTAGCATGATAAGGTCTTCTGCCATTTTAAGCATTTGAGACTGAGGCAAGGGAGCAGGTGCCTGAGAATGGGTAGTTTGCTTCTTAGGGGTTTGACCCCTGGAACTAATGAACTCGGTTGTTTTTGAAAGAATGGTAGCTGTGAAAGAAGGAGTCGGTTTGTGTTGAGATTCGGTGTTGCGAAGGACTTTTCGGAAACCAGTGCCTGCATAGCAGTTCCGGACCCATCCAAGGTAGAGACGACTGCAGGATCCTTAGACGAAGAAGTGTTCTGCAGCATACTGGACTCTGAAAGGGTTTCAGTAGCGGCCTGCAAATTAACTGAACTGGACATCAAGGGCTGCAAAAGCACCTCACTGAGTTCCGGAGGACTGATGACCAACTTAACAGAAGCGTCGTCGGAAGGTTTGGTCCTGTGCAGCCTGTCTCTGTCTTTATCTTTACGTTTTTTCAGAAGTTCTGCTGTCGGATGGCTTACCAAAGCCAAATCAGAATTTGAGGACTGTAAATGGAAATATCTGGCTACAATATGGGCCCGACAACGAATAGTTCTGGCGTTAAACAAAGCAACAACAAGGGACTTCGTGGTCTGGACCTAGACAAGTGACGGAGTAAGAGTGGCAGTCCCGGTGTGGTATTTGCTTTCCACAGGCGAGACAATTATTAACTTTTTCTGACATCGGTTAGTGCAAGAAAAAAGGATCCCCAATGGGGTACTTAGCTTTCGAAGACTTCAACTTCAATTCAAAAATGAAACTCAGGTAGCGGCAGACCGGCACTCATGCAAACTGTTTTGCTTCAGACTCCACGGCATGAAAGACTGATGTAATAGCATCGGCTGCCTGCCTTTATATCACTGACAGCCTGACGTCAGTCTTCAAGCGACAGCAACCGACGCAGAAATGCTAAGTCTCTGGTATTCAGGCTGGCCGAGGGCTGCCCTGGCAGGGATAACCCAAATGTGATGACTGCAACAGTGAAACACGAAGAACATCCTGCGGATGGATCTGACGAGCCAGTCAGACCACAGGGGGCTTTGGATCCGACCAGATCCGAGAAACTCCATCTCCAAG
Source organism: Protopterus annectens (assembly GCF_019279795.1). Classification (NCBI taxonomy): domain Eukaryota; kingdom Metazoa; phylum Chordata; order Ceratodontiformes; family Protopteridae; genus Protopterus; species Protopterus annectens. Next base: position 494,763,719 of record NC_056734.1, read on the forward strand.
GAATCGGATCCAGCAGGGGGAGCAGAGGTTCTTGGATCCGAAGACCCTGGAGACGACGTCCCTGAGGCTGGACTCGGATCCGGGGCACTGGGATTCGAGAGCCTCAGCCCTTTTGCAGGGGAGTCCCAAGAGGAAGAGGGCTTCCTCTTAGGATCTGGAGGGGCTTAAGAGGGGGAGCCTGAGACCAGGGGACCCCCTTTGGCTAGCTCTTTGAGAAGAAGCTTATTTCTACAGTCTAGAAGAGCCCTGGGGGTTGAATACTGTACATATATTACATTCAACCTCTAAATGGGGCTGTCCTAGACAGTAGACACAATCCTCATGCGCACTGGCAGGAGCTAACTTCTGACTGCATGAGGAGCAGCACCTAAAACCAGAAGGTTTGTCCGACATGGTAAAAAACAGCACACAAACCCCCCAGCACACTCACACACCCTAACACACACAAAAGTACAGTTTTGTACCTACCATAAATGTAGATGTTCGAGTGCTAATACAGCTGCAGTAATAACAGACGGGTTCTCCTGCCGTCAGGAGGGTCCTCGGTCGGCCGAATTCCAGAGTCTAGGTCCGGCGTCGGTTGTCGTCGCTTCTTCCCTGACGTCAGTGCAACAGGGGTATAAAAGAACCAGCCGACGCTATTTTCTTCAGTCTTTCTTGCCCCAGATGTCAGGTGCCCCCAGAAGGAAGGCAATACATAAAATAATGTAATAATGCAATGCAATATAATCAAAAAACAGTAGTTGCAAGCAAATACACCATAAAAGAATACCCCTAGAGGGGAAGGTGGGAGGGAAACCTAGACTGCAGCTGTATTAGCACTCGAACATCTACATTTATGGTAGGTACAAAACTGTACTATGTTCATCGTGCATACAGCTGCAGTTATAACAGATGGGTAGAATCCCAAAGCTAAGAAAGGGGTGGTAGGCACTAGGTGGAGCTAGGAGGAGCCAAAATGCCCTGCAAGACTGCAGTGGCAAAGCCTGCTCTAGACTTGGAGTATAATGGTAGGTTGTAGTGCTTAGAGAAGGTATGCACAGAACTCCAAGTGGCTGCTTCTAAAATATCCTTGGTAGGCACTCCTCTGAGGAAGGCTGCAGAGGTGGCTGTGGCCATGGTGGAATGAGTTCTAATGCCTGTAGGTACAGTTTTGCCATGAAAGGAATAGCAAAAGCGTATGCAGTGGGCTATCCATTTTGAGATTGTCTGTTTGGATATTGACTTTCCTTGAGCTCCTACCGCATAGGCCACAAAAAGCTGTTCTGATTTCCTGAAAAGCTTTGTTCTGTCCAAATAATAACGCAGTTGTCTGTGGATGTCCAAGGAATACAGTAATCTCTCCCCTTTGTTTTGAGGTTTAGGATAAAAAGTAGGTAAATGTATGGCCTGATTTAAAGCTACCCTGGATACCACTTTAGGCATAAAGGACGGGTTGGTACGTAATGAAACTCTGTCCTGATGGAAGATGATGAAAGGCTGGACAGCCATAAGAGCCTGTAGTTCTGAAACTCTACGAGCTGAAGTGATAGCCAGAAGGAAAGCTGTTTTCCAGGACAAATATTGTAAATCTGATGAGGCAGCTGGTTTAAAAGGGGGCAAAGTCAGTTTTTCCAGAATGAAATTAAGATCCCAAGCAGGTATTGGTTGTTTTCTTGGAGGTCTTAAATTCTTAGCCCCTCTGAGGAACTGTCTTAATAGAGGGTGAGAGAATAAAGGTGGATCAGTATTGTATTCTGCAGAAATGGCTGAGGCATGGATTTTGATGGAGGAGAACGAAAGTCCACTGCTTAGCAGTTCGGCCAAATATTGTAGTATATGAGGTAAATTCAGTTTTCCAGGGCACTGGCCCTTTCTCATTCCAAACACAAAAACGTTTCCATTTTGCAGAGTAAGCTTTTCTAGTTGATGGCCTTCTGGCCTCCAAAATGACATCCTGCACCTCCTTGGAGAGCAGGGCCTGCTGTGATGCTAAGGAATCTTCCATGCGGCTAGATTGAGTGTCTTCAGCTGACTGTGAAGAGTTTTGAAGCTGTGCTGAGTCAGAAGAAGAGGCATTAGAGGCAGGGTCCATGGTGGGGAATGCGTCAGGCTCCTTAGTAGTGGGTACCAGTGTTGCCTTGGCCAGTCCGGAGCAATGAGGATCATCTTTGGTCTGTCTGCTCTGGTCTTCAATAGGACTTTAGGCAGCAGAGGAAGAGGTGGGAAGGCATAAACTGTCATTGATGTCCAACTGAAAGAGAGAGCGTCCACTCTCCAGGCCTTTGGATGGAAGATCCTTGAGTAGAATCTTGTCAATTGATGATTTTTGTGGGAGGCAAAGAGATCTATGTCTGGCCTTCCCCATTCTTGGATTATTTCTGTAAAAACTTTTGGATGCAACTTCTATTCGTGTGGATCTGTCATGTTCCTGCTTAGGTTGTCTGCCAGCGTGTTTTCCTTGCCTGGCAAGTACTACGCTTGCAGTGCCATTTGTAAGTCCATGGCCATGTTCCAAAGTGACATGGCCAGTCTGCATAGGGGATAAGAATGTGTTCCTCCCTGCTTGTTTATGTACCACATAACTGTGGTGTTGTCTGTTCTTATCAATAGCTGACCTGGTTGTAGAAGGTCCTTGAAGGCTGTAATAGCATTTATCACTGCTAGCATTTCTTTTTGATTGATGTGAAGGTGCTTTTCTTTTTGGGTCCATTTGCCCTGAATGCACCGGTCTGTCATGTGCGCCCCCCAGGCGTAGTCCGAGGCGCCTGTTGTGATGACTTGATCTGCTTGAGTCCTGCTGAATGGAAGACCTGAGTTTGTTTGGCATGCTTGAGCCCACCACAGAAATTCCTTTTGCAGACATGGAATTAGTGGTATCATTGTTTCCAAACTGTGGCTGTGTTGAGACCATATGTTTTTTAGGTACCATTGTAGTTTTCTCATATGCAGCTTTGCACATGGGATTAGTAAGATGCAAGATGCCATGAATCCCAGAGCCTGCAGGATTTTCCTTGCAGTCAGCCTGGTGCAATTTGCCAGTGTTCTGAAATATTGAATTAGTTGCCCCTGCTTCTCTGGCGTGAGGTAGGCCATCTGGGTGTTTGTGTCCAAATTGGCACCCAGGAAAATTATCTTCGTGAGGGTATTAGTCTTGATTTCTCTTTGTTGACTGTGTATCCTAGAGAGTTTAATAACATTATTACATAAGCCAGATGTTTCAGAAGAATGTGCTTGCTGTCCGCTTGGATCAGGCAGTCGTCCAAATAAGGGTATATTTGTATCCCTTGAAGTCTGCAGTAGGCAATTACTGATGCCAGGCATTTCGTGAATACTCTGGGCGCAGTAGATAAACCAAAGGGCAATGCAGAGAATTGATAATGTATTGAACCTGCAAGAAATCTGAGGTATCTTCTGCAATTTTGTCTGATTGGGACATGCAGGTGTGCCTCCTTGAGGTCCAATGTTACCAGCCAAGACTCCTTGCCCAGCATGGGAAGAAGTTGCTGTAGAGTGAGCATCTTGAATTTTGGTACGAGTAGGAATGTGTTTAGGATGGAAAGATCCAAAATAGGTCTCCAATCTTTGCCCTTCCTTGGCACCAGAAATAGCCTGGAATAAAAACCTTGACCTTGTTCATGTAGGTACCTCTTGAATAGCTTTCATGCTTATAAGATCTGAAATTTGCTTTTGTGCCTCTGCCCTTTGATTGTGTGGCAGGTTTGGCATGCCTTTCATTTTGGAAGGGTATGAAACTGGAATTTGTAGCCTCTGTTTATAATGTTCAGGATCCATTTGTCCTTTGGGACAATATGCCAATTTTTTGAGAATAGTGCCAGCTTTCCTCCTAAGGGGGCTGCCATTTGAGACCTGGTTGGCATGCAAAGGGGAAAGTCATTGGTTTTGCTTTCTGAAAGATTGTGAGTTGTCCTCACCACCTCTTTGTGTAGGAGCTTGCCATTGTCTGCCTCTGTACGAGCCTTGTGTTTGTCCTCTGCCCCTCGGGTGCCTGTATCTGCCTCTTTGGGGTCTGTCTGTGGCAGGAAAGGACCAGTTTTTGGAAGGCCAATTTCTACTAAAACGTGGGGGTTGAACCTGCAGAAATTCTTTCACAGTTTGCATTGGTTTAGCCTTTTCCTCCATTTTCCGTAATACTTCCTCAGCATTTGCCCCAAATAGTACATCCTTTTGAAGAGGGGCGTCTAGTAATTTAGCTTCGACATGATCAGGCAAGGCTTGTTCCTTGATCCAGGCATGCCTACGTATGACTGAGCCTGTAACAGCAGCTCTACATGAGGCCTCTAGAGCATCAAAACCACATTGTAAGGTATGTTTACCCACTTGTTCTGCACTATGCATCAAATCCTGCAACTCCTTCATGTCTGGTTGTTCAGGTTGTGACATTTTACTTTTCAATTGAGATAACAGAAACTGTTGGTATTTTAGCATATGAAACTGATAGTTTAAGGCCCTCATGGATAAGGTAGCCGAGGTATATACCTTTTTTCCCCACCTTTCTAAGGATCTGGAATCTCTCTCGGAAGGCAATGGGTTTTTGGCAATGGAGGCCTTAACTCCCTTGGGCCCCTGTGAGATGGTTTCTAGGTCAGCAGCATGGCTTTTGTATAGAAATTGAGTCAGGAACCCTGTAGTACCTGTCAGGCTTAACTGGAGCTGGAGGGAGAGAGTCCAGGTTAAGGCAGGCCTCCGAGTAAACATCATCTAGGATGTCCAGGACAGGAGGTATAGCCAGAGGCCTGTGCTGGGGTAACAAAAGAAATTCCCTGAGCCTTTTCTTGGAATCTGAATAATCCTGGCCTTCCCAGTGGAAGTGTTCCCTTAAGGTATGCAGAGTTTCACCAAATGAGTAATCCTCAGGGGGGGATACAGAAGGAATAGATTCCTCTGCATCAGAGTCTTCAAAAGGAGAGTAAGACTGTTCCTGATAATCAGAGTGCTCTGAAATAATGCAGCCCTGATCAGAGGAGGGGGAATCTTCCTCCACTCTGGGTCTTTTGTCCGGAGGTGGCTGAGAACCTCTGATTAGAGTAATTAAATCCTCAGCCATTTTAAGCATCTGTTTCTTAGGCATGGGGTCTGGAGATGGGCCCTGTGTAGCTGGTCTCTTAGGGTGCATGGTAGCTTTAGACTTGGTGAAAGCCTTGATGGAGAAAGAAGAGGAAGGTCTGAAGACACCTTGAGTGGAGGTGGACCTGTCCACATTCTGTGTTTCAATGCCAAGCGTGGCTTCGGTATCTGTAGTCGGGGTGTGGGCCGAGGAGCCTGCGACCTCAGGTACAGGAGACACCGCCAAAGATGTGTCGTCGGTAATCAGGGGCTGCGTAGGTGCCTCGCTGAGAACCGGACCAAGTGTAGTCGGCTTTGGCGTGGTGTCGGTAGAGGCCGCGGACCTCGAGTGTCGGTCCTTGTCTTTGCGTTTTTTAGACAAAACCGGAGTCGGAGTATCCGACGACATAGTATAGTTAAATGCTTTCCCAAAATAATGCTGGGCGAACTCCGCCCGACGCTTAATAGTGCGTTTGTTGAATGTAGCACAAAAACGACAGACCGAGACGTCGTGGTCTGGGCCTAAACAAGGTATACAGAAGGAATGGAAATCCTTATGCGGTATTTGCTTCCCACAAGAAATACAATTATTAACTTTGTCTGACATGGGTCTGAGGCAAGAAAAAGTTTCCCCAACGGGGTACTTAGCTTTTAAGAAGACTTCGGTTCCAAATTTTTTTGTAATCTCAGGAGCTGGCCGACCGGCACTTGCGAACTGCTTCTGCTTCGGGCACCGCGCGGCAAAAAAGACTGGAGAAAATGGCGTTGGCTGGTTCTTTTATACCCCTGTCGCACTGATGTCAGGGAAGAAGCGACGACAACCGACACCGGACCTAGACTTTGGAATTCGGCCGACCGAGGACCCGCCTGACGGCAGGAGAACCCATCTGTTATGACTGCAGCTGTATGCACGATGAACATCACTAACATCTGATCAGTTACCATATGAATATACTTTGGAGTTTTTCAAAGGAAACCAGTACAAATGTTCAGTTGAAGTTGCAAAACAACAGAAGGAACAGGAAACTGTGGCAACTCTGATGCAGTCAGTATTGTGGAGTGATACTCAAGTGAGCTCCGATATGAAAGAGCAAAGGATGACAGGATGAAAACGAAGAGAATGTGGCACAGGAAAATGCTTTGAAACTTTCTATAGAATGCCCGCAAGAAATGGAGTACAAAGAATATGCCCTCAGTTTAAAAGAAAATTATCTAAATGAAGAGTTGCTTGATTTAATAGAAATGGACAGACATATTAAGAGCAATGAAATAAATAAGACTGCAGAAAGTCAATAAAACCCAAAAAGTCTGATAAAACAAATGAACACAATAATTAGAACTGTCCACAGAAATTCATGTGATATAACAGAAGTAAACATGATATATTAATGTGTAGCTAAATTAATAACAGATAAAGTCTTACCAGAAAAAAACAGGGTAGGAGGGAAGGAATCACATGCCATCATGAAAGTTGTGACACCACCAGCCCAGCTAGCTGGAATTTTGTAAATAATTCTGTCATTGGTGAATATTGCTATGATTTATACAGAACTGCATATTATGTACTGAGCTTCAAGAATGTAACCACAATGTACTCTACTGGAAAAGAACAGAAATGTATATAAACTATATACCTGTGCAAATGAATGTTTTAATAGTAGAAGCTGGAACATACAGAGTTAACTTGCAAGCCTTCAAGAAAATAGGTTGGAATCTGAATGTTTTACGATTGTGTTATCTCACTTTCAATGCAGCAAGCAGACACAATGTACAGAGCTAGAAGTTTTTCTATTGTCTTGAAAGTAATTTTAATTACTAGGTTTAAAATGTAAAGTGTTTTACTACTTCCTAGCACCTGCACATCTGAGAGATATGTACTTCTCACACAGAGATGATAAAATATTGTTGGTATATGTTAGCCTGGGAACTGAAGGTAGGTGACAAAGAGTGATGTCATCCAAGTTGACCAAGCAGTAATGTTTGTTAGTAATTTAAGAACTCTCTCAGAGAAAGACTGTGCATTTTGTATCTTGTCTTGGACCTAGAAACATCCATTCAGCACTTTTGCCTGTGTGTTACTCTGTAAGTAAGATTTAGGCATAGTATTTCTTTTAGAGATAGACAGGAATATAGTAAAGATTAGTTTAGATATTTTCTGTATTCATTTGAGACTGTCCTGCAATGCTGTTTTAAAATATTTCCTATGATTCTGAACTCTGAAGTGACTATGTTTGTTATTGAGTATTGTTTTGTTCTTTTATTATTTATTAAATATATTTAAACCTATCTTGGTGGCTGATATTTGTGAAACATATTTAAGCTCTTAAAGTACTTGCATATGTATTTGTTGACATTGTACAGGCCACTCCTAAACAGCCTTAGTCTTGGTCACACTTAACATTTGGATAATAGTAATATTACACAGTAGGATTGGTCACCCTTTGTAAGGGCCTTTAAGTAGATGATAAGTAGGGGCTGGTGGCACTGATAACTACCTTATAGTCTGGGCAGAAGGGGCCTAGCTAGTAAACCTGTGCCAGCCTTCCTCAGGTGTGTGTGTATGCTTGTATATAAATCACATCTCAGTGTGTGTGTGCGCGTGTCATGTACTTGGGCAGGGACATGAAGCACTGGTTGGACAGAGAGGGTGCTGGAGGTCTTGGCTTGACCCTGCAGCTGAGATCTTAACCCTATAGCTGTGCCAGTGGGGAGTATTATTGGGGATCTGGTGAAAGAGGGAGAAACCAGCCCCAGACTGACTGTGATCTCTGTGTGCTCTTAAGGGAAATTGTACTTTACTGCGTGTGTACTTGTCATCTTTCCGTGTGCTCCCCTCACTGGTGCTAGTGGTGAGGATTGAGGCTCCTTGATTACTGAGCCAGTGCAGGGGCATCACAAAAATATAGAATAGAGAAAATTATAAAGCAATTAAGATGAGAAGTGTCACTGTTAGAAGACTAAGAGGGACCAGATTAAAAAAAAAAGAAAATTACCTATCCTGTAATTATTTTTTTTCTATGGTCTTTGAAAGAGTATCTTCCTCTATCATGTATGTAACTTGATAAACTTCAACCATCACTAAGTAATTGTCTAATACTTGTCTTGGAGCTTTTCTCCCTGGGTCTCCACTGAAAATGGGTCACTAGCCCAGTTAGACACTACCCAGTAAACAAATGTAAATAAATAAATAAAAATACTCAGAAAGATAGACATGATAAAAGTAATGTGCAGTATTAGAAAAGATCAGTATCTATTGTGCACTATCACAAATAATTAAATAAAAATATCAGCATAGGCAGAAAAATGTAGAAGATTTGCAGATAAATATAAAGGAAAAGTACAAAATAAGCATTTACTGATGACCCAAAAAGGTTTTATAGAGAACTGGGAAAAAAAAGCAAAAGAAATTGAAACACCAATAAAAAAGAAATAGATACATTTTGGAGAAATATCTATGAAGATCCTGTGGAACATAAAGATGCTAAATGGATAGAAGAAGTAAAAGAAAGAATAAGAAGTTCAAATGTACAAGACATGAAATGAGATGGAGTAACAGCCAGAGAGATTGAAACAGAGTTAAGAAAAGCTCCTAAGTGGAAAACCCCACGCCCAGATGCAAGTATCTAACTTCTGGTTACAAAAGCATCAACATCTTTACATGAAGATTTAGCCATGTGTAAGAAATATTTACATATGCATGTCTAACAGACACCAGCCTGGTTAACAACAAGAAAAACAATACTCCTACTTAAGAGTGAACCTCTAAGCTATCCTAAAAACTACAGACCAATGCCTTCCGACGACATATAAACTATACACTGGAATTGACACCGACAGAGTTTATAGTCATTTAGAAGAAAACTCAAGCATGGCAATAGAACAAAAGAGTAATAAAAGAAAGTCATATGGAACAAAGGATAATTTTCTGTTAAAGTCATAATGGAGAACTGTAAAAAGTGGAAGAATCTAAGTATGGCACAGATAGACTACAAAAAAGCATTTGGCAATATCCTACATTCATGGATAAAAGAGTGCTTAAATATATACAAGATACACCCTACACTGATCAATTACATGACAACAACCATGAAACAGTGGCAAACCTCTTTGCAGTTAAGTCATGACAAAGGACAAATTATTATTCCAGGGATAAAAACTCAAAGGGGAATATGACTCTCTGTCACCGCTGCTCTTTTGTCTTGCCCTTAACCCATTAAGCTGTCTACTTAACAGATTACGTCATGGCTACAATCTGACTACCAGAAAACAACAAAGTATAATGACTTATCTTCTTTTTGAAGATGATTTAAAACTGTATAGTTCATCAGATGAGGAACTGAAAAAACAAATGCAAGTGGTCAAATCTTTTTCAGATGATATAAGAATGTCATTTGGTCTTGAAAAATGTGGAAAAGCAACTTTTAAAGCAGGAAAGCTATAGCACCAAGAAAACATCAGTTTGGGACAAGAATGTGGTATCGAAGAACTTGAGCAAGAGGGGGTGTATAAATATTTGGGAACTGAAGGGTCAACAATAAAACATGAACAGATGCAAATAAAACTTAGTAAGGAATATTTCAGAAGACAGAAATTAATACTGAAAATAGCGCTGACATCTAGGAACAAACTCCAAGCTACAAATAATTTGCTCTTCCTGTCCTAACTTACAGTTTTGGAATGACTGACTGAGCCCAAAAAGTGATGGATAGGTAGGACAGGAAAACAAGGGAGGATGCTTCATGCTCATCAAATGATTTATAAAAATCACTGCATACCAGCATTATATGGGTCCCTATTAGTCCCTATTAAATTATCGAACATTTCAAAGTTCGAATGTCATATGGTCGACACCATATGACCGAACTTTGAAAATTTTGAAGGTGAAAGGCAACAGCTCCATATATGCAGAATGGGAAAATTTCCCCTTTCTACACTGAAGTGCATTCTCGGAGTTGATATATTTAAGTAGGGGGGTGTGGGGGTGCAGAGGGCTTGCCCCCCTGTTCAGAGTGTTAAGGTAATTTTTTTTTTTACGTTTTTATTATATATTCGAAGATTCAAGTTTTGCTCATATGTTGTCGAACATATGAGGTTCAAAATTTTGAAGGGTTGGGAGGGTGGCCTAATGGTTAAGGTGTTTGCCTTACAAACGCAAGGTGTGGGGTTCGAGTCTCACAAGGGTTAATTGACTAGGCTTAAAATGGCTCGCAAGAGCAGTTAGCTTAGTACTAACCTATGAACCTATGATATAATATAGACCCCATTATATATTCCCCATTCTAAATGTGTTATGGGCCTCCTCGAAAATTATTACATGTACAGATCTACAGTCATGAGACGGCATAAATATCTGCTGACCTCACAAGACCCAAATGTAGTGAAACTTTTGAAACATGAGAAGAATATGTCTAAGATGACTTCCCTGCTTAGTTTAGCAGAACCATATCCACGTCAAGCGGGAATGTAAATCAAACCAGTAGAAGATAAAAATCAGGCACCAAATGAATGTGCCAAGAAAAAGAAAGAATATAAGGTGAAGGATCGCATGAGAAGGCAAGAAATGTGGAAAGTCCATAAATCTAGTAGTAAGTGCAGAAAACTCTTGGAACGGCCTCATGTTGATCAGGATCAAACAAACGCAGGAATGGTTAAGGAGACGTGAATTTAAACCAAAAGATGAAAGTTTAATAACGGCAGCCCAGGATAGTGGATTATGTACATGTTGGTTCGCAAAGTCCATTGAACATGTCGGAGAAACAGATAAACGGAGGTTTTGTAAAACAGAACTGGAAACAGTTGCATATCTTGTTGCTGGTTGTGATATACTAATGGCAGAAGGACTGTATAATTGAAAGGCATAATAATGTGGCAAGACTGTTGCATTGAGTACTGTGCAAACATTATGATACTGAAGTAGCTGAAAACCCTGAAAACATAAGCCACAAAGCATCACAGAAAATGATGAAGTTTATATCACATGGGATCATCCATTACCAACAGTTCAAAAAAATAGATGCGAGAAAAAAAGTAGTCCATGAAAAGAAGACAAAAGTAGCCACTGACTACAGTGTCTCATGTATAGAGAGACACAAAGTCATAAAATAGCAGGATTTGCAGGCAGAAATTAGAACAATGTGGAAGAAAGACACCCAGACAGTTCCAGTAGTATTTGGAGCAACGGGTCTTATAAAAAAAAAAAATTACAGTCATATTTAGATATGTTACCAATACATGTAACTCCATAATAATTGCAGGAGTCATTATTGGGGACACTGCAGGTGCTGCGAAGAGCACTTGGGGCTAACATCAAAGATTGAAATAATACTAATTTCATGAACTTTAATCATACTTAGGAAAGGGTCCATTCCCATTATGGTATTAGAAACCCAAAGAACTTGGAGAAATTAAAAAAAATGACAACAGTACTAAAGGCAATCAGAAGAATGGGAAGAGGAAGAAGAAATGGAGTTGTCGTCCAACAAACCCTGAACTAATGGACCTAGCAAATCCTCCCTTGGCTCTAGACAACACATACAATTTGTAATGTTTGGTAAAAGTGTGAACTGCAGATGAAGTAGCTGCCTTTGAACAGTTCTTGAATCCAAACCCTTGAAGAATGCCCCCAAAAGATGTTACAAGCCCTAGTAGAATGATCCTTGGCAGATTTCTCATGTGAGGAATAACAAAAGGAGATGGCTTTGGAAATGCAGGAAGAAATGGTTTGCTTAGAGACTGGAAAACCCAATTTCTTTACCTTTCTTGAAAAGACAGAAAAAGCTGGTCCGATTTCCTAATGTCCTTCGTTAGTCTTGTCCAAGTAAAATCTGAGATATCTATGCACACACAAAATGAGTACTCTTTTCCCTCTGTTTTGAGAAGAAGGGAAGGAAGGAAGGAAAGAAGACTAATGTATTGGTTCACAGATAACTCATTAACCACTTTGGGCATGAAGGAATGGTTAGTTCTAAGAGTAATCCTATTCATATGGAAGGCCAGGAAGGGTGGAACGGCCATCAAAGCTTTCAGCTCTTACTCTCTTGGCAAAGATAAGA